>NW_011888810.1:10513861-10519736 GCF_000151845.1 Pteropus vampyrus
CAGATATCAAAATCCATGGATGCTCAAGTCCTTTATATAAAATAGCATAGAACAATGCATATAGTTGGCCCTCTGAATCCACGGATTCCCAACTGCAGATGAAAAATACTGTCTTCAATTTGTGATTGGTTAAATTTGCAGATGCAGAACCCAGGGGTACAGAGGACCAACTGTGTATTTATAGAAGAAAAAAAAAAAAAAACAAACCCATGCATGAGTGAACTTGTGCATTTCAAATCTGTGTTGTTCAAGGGTTAACTGTATTAATCTTTTTCTCAGTTGTTAAAGCTTTGGGATCTATTTTAAATACACCTTTCTTACCCCAAGATCATAAAGATATATCCATTGTTTAGAAGCTTCACTTTTTTGATTTTTACCTTTAGAATTTAGATTAGCAATCTATCTGGAACTGTGTTTTTTGTTTGGTGTATTGTAAAAGTCATAATTCAACTGCTCTTATATATGCATATGCATATGTGGTCAATGGCATATCAATTCCATATATGGAATATGTCCATTTCATCTATATTTTCAACTTTAACAACATAAAATTGTTAATATTATCATATTAACTATTCATTAACTGCAGATCTGTAGTGATGACATTTTTTTGTCTTCCATTTTTAAATTTGTAATAAGTTTTATTAGAGGTTTGTTGATATGGTTAGTCTTTCCAAAAACTAACCAATGACTAAGCAAGCCTGGATCCTCTGTCTATCTTGAATTCTGTTCCATTTAATCTTGCTCCTACCTTTCATATTTTTTCTTTATAATACTATGAAAATACTTTGCTATTCTTCCACTATTTTTTCCTGATATTTAGTTCATTAATTGTTCTTTCATTTCCATAAGAACATGGAAGACTAAATTTTCCTGTAAGTATTGTATGAAGTGAAACCTAAAGAAACTTAATTTTTGATATTTTTTCTTCATTATTCAAATCAAATTATAAACTATTGTTATTCACTTCCTGTTTTACCCTAGGTTATTAAGCAGTGAATTTCTAAATTACCAACACACAAAAAAAATTAATTTTGTTTTTGTATTTGAATTTTGACTGCACTGAACTATTTACAGAGGACAAACTTTGAACTTCTTGGGAATAGCTTTATACCAAATATCTGGTCAATTTTTCATAACTTCTGCTAATGCTTGAAAATATTTTGGAGGTTTTTGGGTATAATGTTCTATAGATCTCAATAAATAAAATGTCTAAATTATGCTACTTGATTTTTAAATATTATTTGTAATATTTTATTTGTAATTCTATTGATTATTATTGATTATTCTATTGTTAGTCTATTGATTTTTCAAATATTCTATTCAAATAGGTCTATTTTAATTTGCAGAGTTCCTCAGGCACTTCCATCCATTTTGTTTATATATTTTGAGGTCATATTACTAAATGGAAAAAAGTAATTATAATTATGAATTTTAATTCACAATTTATTATTGTCAATTAATGGCTACTATTATCTCTATAATAGATTTCACCTTACTATCCTCTTTTGTTGCTGTTAATAGATGTATAAGCTTTAATTTCATTAGTTTGTATATACATCCTTTTTTATTTCCTTTTTTTCCTCTTTTTTTGGCTGTAAGCTTATAATTGTTGCTTGCCTGCATTGTCCCATAACATTAACGCTTTTGTGTTCTCAGAAACTTAGATTGATACGGCTTTCTCTAGAGAAGGCTTCCATTTGTTTCTGCTGAGTACCTAAGGACAACTGGAGTCCCTTCCACTTGGTAGTGCCTCCAACCTTGTTTAAAGTTTGAGAGTCCCTGGACCATTGAGGCTATGAATTCTCAGAATAGAAAAAATAAAGTCAAAGGAAAGGAAGAGGCAATTATAGATCTAGCTTCCTTTCATTCTGAGAACATACCTTTAAAATCTAAGATCCATGTGAGACAGTTCTCTCATAAGCCTTTCCTTTGTTCAAGCCCTAGGTCCTAAGCTCTGACCCTGGCTCACAGGTGCCATAGAACCGGAAAACAAATGTTTGTGATGAATATTTTAGCTTTGGTGCTCTTATTTTCTGCATGCCTTTCTGATTATATGCTTTCCAACACTGGCTTAGATATTGTGCAATATTTTTTCTGATCTTCATATATATATATTCGTTTGTTTTAACTCATTATTTGATAGCTATTGTTTGTTGTTCTGACTTAATCTAGACTGCCACTACCACCACCATAAAATGAAGTTATTTCACACAGATTTTCTACTCCATGTTTTCTTGACTCACTCATGCAGAAATAAATTGTAAGTTTTATAATGCTAGCTCATCAACTTCAATACCTTCTTTCATTTACAACTCTTCCTCCTCGCACCCCCCCCCCAAAAAAAAACAGTTTTCCTAAAGGAGGTATGAATTATACAAGAACCAGAACTATTGAATTGCCATAGAAAAAGCCCACAGACAAATCATGAAGGAATTAGGGTTCGTTTTTTTTTTTCAATTTGGAAGAAGTTGTTTACTTTTATTTTCTGACATCTATACACATCCATATTATCACCAAGTCTGTCGATTAAGTCTCTCTCTATGAATAAAACAGATACTGTGTCTTCCCTCCCCCAGCCATTAAACACGAAAAAATAATCTCAGAGTGTCCATCTAAATTACTTTCTTTGCTGAAATAAATCAATACACAGCATAATATCTGGTACATATTAGACTTCTGATACATGATTGTTGAGTGAACCAAACCATCAAGTTGTACCTAAAAATTACTCAGCATGTGTCAAATAAAATTTAATGGTCAGCTTGTTCAACTGCTGTTTGATGTTTATAATATATTTAAAAAATAGATATCTAAAAAAGCATAAAAAACAAAATTTTATACAAATCTCCATAGATAGATTAGATAGATAGAGATATAATTATAGATATTGATAGATAATATATATATCCTCCCACCCTAAATCTTTGGTGATGTTTTATTTTGTTTTTACATGAGTTCTTAAATGAATGAGTTAACACTGAATGTGATTTCTGTAAACATGAAAATTGAATTCTCTCTGGGGAGTATATTGATCCTTCATACCAATTCTCAGCTTATAAAATGGAATGTTAAATCATTTTGGGGTGCACCAAGGAAGGTGTGGTGTGTGTGTATGTCTGTGTGTTTAATATATATCAAAATTATATAAAGGTGAAGTGAGCAACACATCATTGTTTTAGGCAAGATTTTAAAGAAGAGTGCTCATTTGAATAGTTCTTATTCACTTCTTCCATATTCATTCTCCTTCCTTCTCTTCATTGCTACCTGTCCTCAGAGGCTGAACAAATAGACTGTACCTGCAGAATCATGTGATATGCTTCTTTGGTTTGGATGTGGATGACAGGAAGCGCTGGCAAGAGTAGAGGGAGAGAAGACAGCAAATGCACATGTTAAGAAGTCATAAGAGGTCAGGATACTTGGAGCAAAGCCACTGGAGCCATAAAGTGATATGAACAATTAAATGGTAATTTTCAGTAATTGTTAGAGGCTGAGTGTGGACTAGGGTGAGAGTGAGAAACTGCTGGGGAAGGCAGTCTTAGGGAGCCCTGAATCTCCCTGTGTTTCACCACCAGGGTTTTACCTTACCGGGTCCTCATAGTGAGGAACCGAGAAAGATCTCTTGTGATTCTGGCAAGGAGAAGGGAAGAGCTTATGTTGTGGAATGTTCCTTTAGTACTTTCTAACAAAAGGCTATCTTCCAGAGAAAACACTTTACCAGAGCCTTATCCCAATGGGAAAAGAGCATTTCTTCCATTGCAGCCTTTCTGTCTCAATAGTGATAAAAAATATGAGAACTATTTGTGACAAGGTCACAGCCTAGGAACAAAAGTTCACTAAAGACTGAGATTCAATCATAAGATTGTTGTAAATATTAACAAAATAATGGTGTCACTTATAAGGAAAGGCAAAAGATCTAGAATAACCTATAAAATACTGAGGAAGGACAAGGAGGAGGAGGAAAAGGAGGAGATGGAGGAGAAAGAGGGAGAGGTGAAGGAGGAGAAAATGGGAGGACTCATTCTTTTTCGAGACTTACTATAAAACTACTATAATCTAGACAATATAGTGTTGTTGAAACGATTTATGCATATATCAATGGAACAGAATAGAGAGCCTGTACACAGACCCATCCATGTAAAGCCAACTGATGTTTGACTAAGAAGCAAAACTTGTTCAATAGAAAAATAATTTCAACACTTGATGATAGAACATTTGAACATCTATGGGCCAAAAATGGAACCTAGGCACAGGTTCACAAAAATGTTATAAAAAGATAACAGATCTAAATAGAAAATAGAAAACAAAAAACATTTATAAAAAACATAAAAGAGTCTTGAGGACCTTGGATTTGGTGATGACTGTTTACATACAATGTCAAAAGCATAATCCAAGAGAGCAAAAACTGATAAAAATGACTATATTAAAATTTTTTATTATGATCTGTGATAGATTGATTTAAATGAATAAAAAGAAGCCACTGACTGGAACAAATTATTTGCCATATCTTATAAAGGAAATGTAAACAAAATATACAAAGACCTCTTAATAATTAACAATAAGAAAAAATAGGCAAGAGATCTGAATAGACACCTCAACAAAGATATGCAGAAAGAAAATAAACATTAGAAACTGCCAGTTAAACAATGAGACATCACTTCACATCTATTAGAATGGCTAGCATCCAAAAACAAACCTGGCAATATCTATTGTGGCAGAAGATGGGGAGCAATAGTAACTCGCATTCTTTGCTGGCAAGACTGTAAAACTATAAAGCTACTTTGCAAAATACTTTTGCAATTTCTTATAAAGCAACATAGTCTTAACTTATGATCCAGCAGTTGTGCTCTAGGTATATTATCCAACTTATTTGAAATCTTATGTTTACACAAAAACGTGCACAAAAAATGTGAATGTAGCTAGTCTTTAAAAAGCTATACCTTTTATGCTCTCAACTGCATACAATTCCGGAAAAAGAAAACTAAAAGAATGGTTAAAAAAAATAATCAGTAGCTCCCATGGGTTTGAGAGGAGGGGGTGGAGTTGCACAGATGAAGCACAATGAATTTATCAGGTGAAACTTCTATATGATACTTTAGTGGTTGATTCATAGTATTGTACATTTTTAAAAACTCATAACACTTAGGACAATGAGTGAACCTTAATGTATACAATTAAAAAAATCATTTAGAATTTCATGGGATCCTTGATGGAATACAGAATAGACACAATAATCTAACTAAGTTAAAAGTATATAAAAGGATATCCTCACTGAAGGATACAGGGGAAAAGGATGTTGACCTAAGTAACTTTGGAAATGAGTGGAGTCTTAAGACCATGGGCAAAATGAACAGTCCATAAGAAGTATCGTGTTGTTAAAAAAGCAGTTTCTCATGAGCGCATAGGTTAGCAATTGTGATACTGCCTTATATATGTACTAGAAATAGACAACTATGTCAATAAATGGCCAATAGTGGTAGCCAGGTTCCTTACTGTTGGTGTAGAAGGTTGCTGACAAATAAGAAGAGGCTAGAATGATCCATGTGGTAATGGATTTTAGTTGGAGATATTAATATGAAGTCACGTTTAGCTTAATATAGATGTAAATATATACATATAGAAATGTTTATAGATATATGTATACATAAAGTTTAGTATACACACATATATCTCCATGCTTTATCAGCTGAGAATGTTTAAAGTCATCTGCAGTAGCAATGATTACACCTAGCACACAAAACTGGGTTTCAAAGTTCATTCTCCAATAGAAGAAAGAAGTTCCTTGGAGGAACTGTTGATTTTAGAACATGAAAAGAATTTACAAGGTGAGCATGAAGCAGCTTCTAGTAAGAAAAAGAAAGTGCTAAAAAAAAAA
>NW_011888810.1:10520066-10522425 GCF_000151845.1 Pteropus vampyrus
AGAAGCCTGACACTATCTCAGCCAGGTGATCAAAGTTAACATCAAAGATTATAAATCATGTTTATACAGACCCTTGATATGTGATTAAAATGGCATTTATCTCTGTGATATTCTTCCCCCAAACCCACAGTCCCAATCTAATCATGAGGAAAACATCAGACAAATCTCAGTTGAAGGACGTTCTGTAAACTATCTGACTAGCACTCTCCGAAACTCACGGTCATCAAAAACAAGGAAAGTATGAGAAACTGTCACAGACAAGACAGCCCAAGATGACACTATGAGTAAATGTATGGGATACTAGAACAGAAAAAGGACATTAGGTAAAAATGAAGGAAATCTGAATAAAGTATAGACTTTAGTTAATATATCAATATTGGCTCATCGACTGTGACAATATATGCTATAGTAATATAAAATGTTAATAATAAGCGATATTAGGTATGGGGTTTGTGGGAACCCTCTGTATTACCTTAGAAATTTTCAACAAATCTAAAACTTATAAAATTAAAAGATTAATTTAAAACGTTAGTGCATTGATACTAAAATCATTATGATACATAGTATACAGTTAATGATACATTCTATATGTTGTGATATGAGATAATTCACCTTAACTATTGTTATGTCTTTTAAAAATGAACTTTTCTAATTTGGCCAGGTAGCTAGGAGCTAATATCGGGTGCTGAGATGTTACTCTTGAAAACAGAGCCAGGTTTATTTCAAGAGCTTAGTCCACACCTGCCACCTTCACGTTCCCAAATTCTTCTATCCACTCATCTCATATCACAATAGAATCTGTTTACTCAAATGTTAAAAAGAACCCAAACATTTTTTATAACCATATTCTCTCAATCCTTGAACTCATAATTTTTACACTAAATTATCTTTTTTATATTGTTCTCATTTTACCATCCCGAATTTGTTCATAATTAGTTGACCTCCATATCTGTGGCCAAATACATTCATTCTACAAATTTATTTGTCAGCTTTTTTTTTCTTATTTGTCAGCTTTTTTTTTCTTTTCATTGTTTACATATAGACATTTCCTTACTGTCTCATACTTTCTCTTTATCTCAGTCTAAATATTCAACTTTACATAAATTCATTTATTTTTGAATTTTATATTATTATTTGCATGCAGCAGATTTTGAAATCTATGGCTTCTAGTCTTGGCTAATTTTCTAAGTCTTGATTTCAAACTTCCTTCCAGCCATCTCCACCTGGGTTTCCAACAAGTACTTCACATTTAACATATACCATTCATTGAGAGAGCATTCTGTTTATCATCAATGTCATTTGACATGTGTATCTAAAATACACTTGTTATCATGAACATATCTTTCTAAGCATCCGATTCTTTTCATCTTTCTCCTTATATCTTTTCTCCTTATGTTTGTTTCAGTTCCTGAACATAATCTTCATGCTTTAAATCAACTTCTTTTGTTTTTATTCCATTGACTTCATTTATGGTTGTAACTTTCCTGAAATTTCTCTTTATAATTTTGTTTCTCTACTTCAGAAATGAACACAAAGATTGCCTTAAAATGTCATCCTATGTTGTTGATTTTTGTAATATGTATCTTGCTTTAAAGAAAAAGTCTCCGAGGATGCAGTTACAGAGTTTTAGGGATGAGAGGAATAAGTAGCAAATTTCTCCCTTTATCACTATTCTAGATAGTAGGTAGGTGATAAAAGAGAAGAAGAAATTAAATATGAACTTTTATAAGATTAGGCGGATGGTACACCATTAAGAGAAATACTAAAGGTAGAAAAACAGATTTGAAGAAGGGAATAATAATGTATAATTTTGCACATATTTCTCCCATGTGGTCAAATAGAGTCCGATACACAAAGAAATCCGTAAAGAAATGAAGGAAGGATGGGTTTTTATACAGGGCTTTTTTTCACTGTAGTACTATTTAGTATATAAATTCATTACAGGTATTTTATGAAAAATATTATATAATAAATCCATACATGATTAAGTGATCTCCCAAATAGAGCTATTTATGTAAAATTTTCACACACACCAAAAAAAAAAAAAAATTACATTAGAAACATTATTTTCCATATGACAACTGAGCTCAAAGCTTCCAAGTTCCACGGAGACATAAAACTTTTTTAAAACTAAACAGACAGTTGTCCATTTAATCATTTTCATTTGCTTTCTCCCCAGTCACTCTTATATCCTTTCATTTGTTATTTTGGCTCAGTGAAAGGCAGGTAACAGTAACAAAACGTAACAAAACAAAACAAAACAAAACAAAACTAGATCTGTTAAATAACCACAAGATCTAGATTGCTGTTTTTACTTTATTTCAATTATCATTCATCTTAATTGAATTGTAAATAAAAA
>NW_011888810.1:10523735-10532135 GCF_000151845.1 Pteropus vampyrus
AGATTGTTGTGTGCCAGGAACAAAGTAGGTGCTCTTTAAATGCAGAAACTTTAACATGGTGATATACATTATGTATCTCCTAGAGGCAGCTAATGTGTGTAATTTCTATTTTTTTTTTTTTGATCCTTAAATCCATTCTGTACTCTTCTTCTTTTGTTTACCAACTTCAGATGTTTTCTATTCTCTCCGATGCACCCACGTGTGTGTGCTTCTGTATCGGTGTGTGTGCTTTCCACCAATCTCACAAACAAATAATGATTTAAAGTGAAAATAGCACTGGTTCTGATGCTTACCAAAGTGTAAGAGACATCATATTAATTCACATCTCACATCATGGGTTTGAGCAGCAAACTAATCTATCATCATGATTAACAATTTCATTATCTTTACAAGAAAACTATGGTAATATAAAATATCTTCCACTTATTAAATGCCTACTGTGAGTTGAGCTCTGTGCTGAGCATTATTAATTTATGATTTATGAGCCTAAAGAGAACCTTGTCATTGCCTTCTTATCACAATTGGTTAAAACCCACAGTCACATAGATAACATAATAGCGTAAGGCACACATGAGTCAGGATTTGAACCCAGGTCAAGCAGAGTCAATGGTCCTGTTCTTTTCACTGATCAATGTTTCTCCCCTAAACTATTTTTTTCCAGCATAAAAGAGGTGAGAAATCCTGCCTCTAAGGCATTTGTAAAGATTACATATGATCTAATAAAGTAGCCATTCCAGAATCTGGAATATAGTGGGAATTCAATGAATAAAGTAGCCATTCTAGAATCTGGAATATAGTGGGAATTCAATGAATATCGGTTAAGAACAAATTCTCATCAGAAAGGCATATCTTTTAAGTGTTCACTAAATATGTATTAATTGACCTTACCATGTTGGAAACCCCGTGAAAACAGGAATATTTTGAATTTCCAACACCAAAAGCAATAATACTTTAGATATAAATCAATACTTGGGATAATAACTCATAGAGGCAGTAGGTATGCAGTCCAATTGCTCAACATTCGCCAAGCACTATCTATTAGGCAACCTTTTGGGGTTTGAAAAAATCAAGAGTTATCTACATCTCACAAAAAAAAAAAACTGTTACAGGGTTCAGAAACAATGCAGTAAGGGCCAAAAAGGTAGAGATAGATGGTATATTGGCTATATAAACTTGGTTTATTTTATAATAAAACTGCCAAGCTATAATTTAAAACATCATCTAAAAATGCTCTTATTGTGTAACTGTTTTCCAAGAGAAAAGTTATATAAATAATCTTTTTCAAATGGACTTGCACTTATTTAGTAGATAGTGTATCTGACAATTACAATTAGCTTTGTCAGGTAAATGGATGGTATTCTGTTCTTGCCTCATTTGCTTTCCTCAATAGTTATTCAATGAAAATAAATAATTCACCTAAGTTGTCACAGACTGAAATTCAGGATCTTGCTCACTCCAGACGTGAATTTAAGTAGTAACAGCATAATTACCCACTAATTGTTCTGTGATTACATTTACCTTTAGCTGTCACAACTTTAAAAGGTATCCTAATTGCAGCTCAAATAATAGCGTTCTTCCATCAAGTTATCTTCAGTTTAACTACAATGCAGAATAAAGGTTTTTAATTTCTTTGAAACACAATAATCTCATTCTGGACATTAAATAATTTTAAAGAGAGGCAGTTATTAATAAGGAAAGCTTATGCTATTCACACCTGTCCAAAGTGAAATTTATCAGAAAGTGCAAGTAATGTGTTAATGTAAAAAGATGCTCTAAAATTACACATCTAATTGCAAGCTTGTTTTGATCTTTTCTTTGTGTAAAGCCTGACTGGCAACTGGAATCTTTTTAGAATAATAGTAATTGGGACAGCATGGATCACTGGCAAGCACAACTAACATTGTTTATAACCGTCAATACACTGATGCCTTCTTAATGAGATGACTTTTAGCCCAAGGGAGAAGGATTTAGTTAACCAAGGAGGAACAGAAACTGCCAAGTATTCCCTTAGACTATTTTCTCTCTCTCTCCTCTCACTCCCCCACCCCCTCCTCTCTCTCTCTCTCTCTCTCTCATACACATACAGCACACACGCACGCACACACACGCACGCACACACACACACATACACATACTTTAAAAAGTTAGCAAATGCTTTATTCTGGAGGTTAGCCTATTTATAAACTCTGACTGGCCTTTGGTCCCTACGTGCTGCCAAGCTGAGGTCAGTGGTCCTACTTCGCTGTCACTGAGATAATCCTGAAGAGGAAAGACAATATATCCGAAGCTGTCCCTGCGCTGGTAGATGGATATGAGACACCATTTGGCCTGACATGAAATTACTACTCACCAATGACTGTTCTACCCTCCTCTCCTTAGCCTTAGTTTCTTGGGGGAGGAACCTGAGTTAACCAGTCTTTTTCAAATACCCTAACTTTTTTAAACAGAAGGTGGTAGGAGATTGGTTTATTTTGAGACCAGTGTGTTAAAGAAGTAGTGGAAACACCTCAGGCAAAGCTTCTATAATGGCGGCTGATATTAGTACTGAGTGCTTGAGAAACGTGTATGACAGAAGTAAAATTTGGGATCGCATAACTTTTTTGTTGCCTCTCTTTTTCATGAGATTCAACCTCCTCCAATATCAGTCTACTCTTTGTCTCCCCCCCACACTCGCCAGATCTACCTGTATAACCTATATCTAACCTCTATATTTATTATACCAGGTGACAAGACAGTAAGTAGTGTAAAGGCTATGAGCAGGGACTTCAGAGTCAAACAGCTGTAGGTTCAAATGATTGTAGCCAATTATGTTTACCCTTTGAAACTAAATTTCTGAAAATGTAATATGCGGAGAATAGAAGCACTAATGAATGGTGATACTGTAAGGATTCAATGAAGTATTGTATTTAAAGTACTTATAATAGTGCCTGACACATAAAAAGCATCATTATTACAATATTATTATTAAACTTGTGTCATGCTCTGAATGCATAATATCAAGACTATTGTTTCTAAGTCATGAATTTATCTTTGGCACATCTAAATTTTTTCTAAAATGTGAATATATTTTACTATACTCTATATGATGTTCATGTACGTATGTACGTGTGTGTGTGTGAGATTTATTAAAATGTTAAACCAGGGGTTTCCAACCCCCGAGCCATGGACCAGTACCAGCTAAGAATCGGGCCGCGCAGTAGGAGGTGAGTGGCAGGTGAGTGAGTGAAGCTCCATCTGTGTTTGCAGCCACTCCTCAGTGCTAGCATCACCGCCTCAGCTCCACCTCAGATCCTCAGGCATTAGATTCTCATAAGAGCACAAACCCTACTGTGAACTGCATGTGGGAGGGATCTAGGTCGCACATTCCTTATGAGAATCTAGTGCCTCATGATCTGAGGTGAAGCTGAGGCGGTGATGCTAGCACTTGGGGAGCAACTGCAAATACAGATTAACATTAGAGAGAGGTGTGACTGCACAGAAACCATAATAAATCAATTGATTGCAGAGTCATATCAAAACTCTATCAGTGAGTGGCAAGTGACAATTAAGCTTCGTCTGGTGGCAGGCTTTATAGTGGCAAGTGAGGTGAAATACTTCAGTTTTAAAGCTACATCTGGTGGCAGGCTTTCAGTCAGAATCAACACTTATTTTAGTCTGCACGTGGCTCGCCCATTATTTTATTTATCACTTCCGTTCGTGCTTCTTTCACACACTGAGCACTTGTCTCAGTCACAGTTTTGGTAAACCCACAAGTCAACGCTAGCCAAAATGAGTAACGAACGTCACTGGAGAGCTTCTCTGAAAAGGGGAAAAGCCTCAATGATGAAACTGCAGAAGACTCTAAGACAGTCAATTAAAAAGAAAGCTGCATTTAAAATACCAAGAGTCCTACTTAAATTACATGTTCATTGCAACAAGTGATTCACATTCTCCAAGCCCACTTTGTAAAATATGTGGCATCTGGCTATTCAATGAAGCCATGAAAATTTCAAAACTGCTTTGCCACATGGAGACCAAGCACTCTGCATTGAAAGACAAGCCTTTGGAGTTTTTCAAAAGAAAAAAAATGTAAACGCAAAGAATAAGAGCAATTATTGAAGGTCACCACTTCATCAAACATGTCGGCACTGAGAGCATCATTTAGTGGCTATCCGCATTGCTAAAGCTAAGAAGCCCTTTACCAATGGTGAAGAGTTGATCCTGCCTGCTGCTAAGAACATTCGTCGTGAACTTTTAGGAAAGGCTGCAGTTCAAAAAGGGACACGTGTTCCTTTTTCATCTATCACCATAACTAGACGAATTGATGAAAGAGCAGAGGATACTGAGGCACAAGTGTTAGAGAGGATTAATGAGTCACCGTGGTACGTAATCCAGGTTGACTACCAATGTTGACAACAGGCAGCGATGCTTGTTGTTGCGCGGTCTATTTTTCAGGAGGATGAGGTGCATGAGGATATGCTATGTGCACTTTTGTTGCCAACCAACATAAAGCTGCAGAACTATTCAAGTCTCTGAATGATCACATATCAGGAAAACTGCACTGGTCATTTTGTGTCAGTACATGCACAGACGGAGCAACTGCTATGACCGGACAGCTTTCTGGTTTCTCTACTCGGGTCGCTTCTGAATGTGAATCTACTCACATCTGTTCATGCGGCTCTGTGGGGAGATGGACGCAGAGCACACACGTCTTCTCTCATATGCAGAAGTGAGATGGCTTTCTATGAGTTCTAAGAGCCGCTCCAGAGACTTCTTTTAGGAAAACAGACTCCATTGGCAGCACATTTCAGTGACCCCAAATGGGTCAGAAAACTTGCTTACTTATGTGACATATTCAACCTGCTTAACCAACTCAATCTGTCACTTCTGAGGAGAACGATGACTGTGTTTGAGTTGTCAGATAAAGCGGCTGCATTCAAAGCCAAACTAGAATTATGGGGGCAACAAGTGAACGCTGGGATTTTTGACATGTTTCAAACATCAGCAGAAATTTTGAAAGAGACTGAGCCAGGGTCTTCTTTGTCCCAGCTTGTGCATGATCACCTGTCTCAGCTTTCAAGAGTCTGAGCTTCACTTCCTAACCACAAAAGACCCCGGACTGGGAAGGAATTGATCCGCATCCACGACCCATCTGTGAATAAACCAGGTGAATCGATTTTGTCCGCGCTGGAAGAGGATCAACTGCTTGATACTGAAAATGACGGTGGCCTTAAAAGTATGTTTGAGACAACTTCAAATCTCCACACGTTCTGGATTAAAGTCAAGGCGGAATGGAATATGCTGAGATTGCCACAAAAGCACTGAAAAGCCTGCTTCCACTTCCAACATGCTCTCTTTGTGAAGCAGGGTTTTCTGCAGTGATGGCAACCAACACGAGATTATGGAGTAGACTGGACATAAGCAACACACTTCGGGTGTCACTGTCTCCCACCATCCCCAGATGGGACCCATCCAGTTGCAGGAAAACAAGCTCAGGGCTCCCACTGATTCTGCATTATGGTGAGTTGTATAATGATTTCATTATATATTACAACGTAATAATAATAGAAATAAAGTGCACAATAAATGTAATGTGCTTGAATCATCCCCAAACCATCCCCCTTCCCCCTGCAGTCCGTGGAAAAATTTTCTTCCACAAAACTGTTCCCTGGTGCCAAAAAGGTCGGGGACCACCATGTTAAACTGCTATGTCTGACCTCAGGTATTTCCATTTTCCACAGGTATCCATAGCCCCTGTATCCTTTAGATGATTTTTGTGTCTGTGTCTTATTGACAGTTGTATCAATTTCTAAACTTTATTTGCCAAAAATATCAGTATTGGTTAACCTGCACTTTGCAGCTTTGTAATCTAATATTATACAACATATAACATATAATATATTAGTGAAGCAATATATTCCAAAGTTCTATTTCTTAACTTTTTAACTAACTGCTTAAGATACTTTTTATAGACCTAAAATTCACCCATTGTATGTGTACATACACATATTAAATTTATATTTAGTAAATTTATACATAGTCACTATCCAGTTTTATAATATTTCTATCACCCAAAAAAGTTATTTCAGGTTATTTGAATGTTATTCCCCACTCCTACTCCAACCCTAAGCAACCACTGATATATTTCCTATCTTTATAGTTTTGCCTTTTGGAAATTACATATATATAGAACAACACAGTATGTAGTTTTTTGTGTTCTGATTTCTTTCATTTATCATGGTTTTGAAGTTTATTCATGTTGTTATATATATTTATAGTTCATTCCTTTGAATTGCCAAGTAGCATTTAATTATATGGATGGACCTCATTTTGTTTATTTGCTTAACTGTTGATGGATATTTGGATTGTTTCCGGTTTAAATCTAATATAAATAATGTTTCTATAAACCTTACACCTCTATATTTTTTATGTGAATGGATCTTTTCCCTGTTTTCAGAGAAACAAAAATGTGTACCCTGCCAGAAAAACAGGAATTCAATTTCAAGTTTCACAGGGTCCTTGAACTCCTAATGCAACCTATGGTTCTCTGGATCCCAAATTAAAAGATTCCTAAGAATGTGCAGATCATTATTTTAAGATTTCAGACAAGTATTCTTGTTTCCTTACATAAAATTATGTAAGGAAAAAATGAAGCAATAGATCTCCAAAGAACTAAAAGTCATTTATCAACTTAATCACGATCAACAACACATAAGTAGAGTGGCCTGGGGACAAGAAAGAGCTTGTTTTGTGGTGACATCTGCTATGTTAGCAATGTACAAACAGTCAAGGCCCTAGAACTCTATACCCCAGGAAGTGTGTAATGTGGTAAAACAGTAAGATATATCAATATAATGACTTGACCTCAAGTCCTGAATCCTCAAAAAATAGGGACAAAAAGTGACACACATCATCAACAATTAATAATCACTGTTTGAGTACAAGCCCACACTGTATGCTAACAGTTGGAAAACAGACAAAAGAAGTATCACGGGCAGTGCCTGCCCTCAAGGAACTTGGAGTTCATGGGTGCTCATAAATGACAGAGGAAAATTTTTCATATTGAGTTTTCAGAAAATAGTGTCTATGTGTCCATTTCAACATCATGAAGTCATTTTAAGTTTACTTCCTATAAGATTTATGGAGTGGAGGTGCTTCTAAAAATATGACATAATTATGTGAATATGGTGCCCAACACATATTAAACATTTAATTCATTATGGCTGTTAAGACTTGTCCCATTCCATTATAATTCTAATATAATAGCTGGGGACTCTTATGTGTAAATAAATAAGTGCAAATAATTTATTAGTGTTGTAGTGGAGGCATATAAAACATACTTTCCAAGTACAAAGGAAGAAAAAGTTGTCTCAATTCTTGCTGGGTAGGAGACAGATGCAGTTGAGGTAATGAAAAAAAGATTAACTTGGTTTTGGAAGATGAACAGAAGTTGACAGTGAATCAGCAATAAAGATTAAACAGAGTATTTTAGGCACAGGAAAAACATGAAACGAGACATGGACAAGGAAAGCGTGTGAACTATTCAAGGAGCAGAGGGTTCTCAAATGCAGCTAGAATAGGGGTAGCAAAACAAGTACTATGGGGTTTAGGCCACGTCAGGGTTATCACAGTTGGGGAAAGCAGGTGGATGGGACAGTCCAGTGAGGCTGATCCCTGGTGATGCCTGAGGTTAGTATTTTTTGGGAAGATGTCACTGCAGCCTATATTTGCTTGATATGTCATGCTGCAGAAAACTTCTCTTTTGGTATTAGTCTCATTTGTTCCTTAACACTGCCTGATGATGTAGATGGCACTGGCATCTTTGGCCTTATTTTTAATCAGAAAACCTTTCCAGAGAGGTTAATCGGTTTTCCTAAATCATACAGACAAGTACTTGTCTGATTTAAAGTTAGGACTGCTAACTGCAAATAATAATGGTGCTTTTCAATTGCTCTTGGTCTTTGAAGTCGGACTGAAAGTCTTTGAAGTATTACTATGTAGAAAATGAAGATTTCTAACAATAGTGGTGAGGATTATGATGACATTAATTCCTAAGATTGGTTGATTGACTATTTATTTATTCATTCATTCATTCCCTGGTTTATTTATTCCAAATATATTAGGTTGTATATTGTGTTAATTTATATTTCAGGTTGAATAAATGATATTTTGGTATGAAATCACAATGAACCTCATGCCAGGCACATGATTAAACAAGGAGCAAAAGAAGATGATGCATCTTGAGCCTTCTTTCAAAAACTTGTTGTTCATCAATGTTTCAGAATGACCAAACTATTAAATAGGATTATCATACAAACTGAATACACGTCTTCTTGTATAACATTTCCCCAAATTCAAATAATTTATCATCAACAGAAGCCATAGAAAATTAAAACTACCCTTTAAAATCTCTCTCTCTCT
>NW_011888810.1:10532185-10538641 GCF_000151845.1 Pteropus vampyrus
CTATTTATTTATTCATTCATTCATTCCCTGGTTTATTTATTCCAAATATATTAGGTTGTATATTGTGTTAATTTATATTTCAGGTTGAATAAATGATATTTTGGTATGAAATCACAATGAACCTCATGCCAGGCACATGATTAAACAAGGAGCAAAAGAAGATGATGCATCTTGAGCCTTCTTTCAAAAACTTGTTGTTCATCAATGTTTCAGAATGACCAAACTATTAAATAGGATTATCATACAAACTGAATACACGTCTTCTTGTATAACATTTCCCCAAATTCAAATAATTTATCATCAACAGAAGCCATAGAAAATTAAAACTACCCTTTAAAATCTCTCTCTCTCTACCCCCCTCACACACACACACACACACACACACACACACACACACACACACACATCAATCTAAAGAGGAATGAAATACAGTACATCTTTATTTGCTTGAAAACTGCTCAGCAACTTCTTGGAGTATATATCACAATGTAGTCAGGTCGCAATTACATATGGAAATATGTCAGCTGTAGCCTTTGGGTTCCCTCTGCACAGACAGTTTCCTTACCAGAAGTGGCTAACGCTGCCTGATTAGCTGCATCCTGTGAAAGCTGTCCCTGCCTCCCTTAGCTCTCTTTCTATGACTACATATGTTCTGGTGCATTTGTCAAACCAAAGAAAGATGGGGCATATTGACAAAGAGAATTTATGTTGCGTTTCCCGCCCTCCCCCCTCCCCCAAGGATAGAAGTCATTGAAACATTTATAAGTGAATAGAAAAGCAAAGTAAAATGTTTTATAAATTAACAAGTTCTTAAAAAGTTCTTGTAAATTCAAGCATCCACTTTTACTACTCTAAGTAATATCAGAACTTAAAGAAGGACAAATTCAAAATATCTTGAGTCTCTTAGAGTAGTTTATTTCATTATTTCACCCAATTATCATTTGAAGACAGAGGATATAAAAAGATGAAAATATTCTTTGGGGCATTTGTTTAGTAATTCCATCATCTAATATTCATTTAACTCTCTTCTTTTGGACCAGAATTGTGCTAAGTGTTTAGAATATTAAATTTAAAAGGGCTCACTATTCTCAAGGTTTTCATCATGGAGGATGGTGTGAGAATAGAAACAAATAGAAACAAATTGCCTTGAAGTGTGTTAGAATCTACAGTAGGTTACCCTTGGCTACTAGAACCACAGCCCTACCAGGTTTTGAGAAAAACTTCATGTAAACAAGGAAAGTCTGAACCTTTTAAGAATTAGCTGTAATTGGAGTCCTAGGAAATATGATCTGAAAAAGGAATTTCCAGAGAGTGAATCAATTGGCAAAGGAAGTGCTTTTTTCCTGAGTTAAGGTAAGTGGCTGGAGCAAAATGTCCTCGATAGATGGGAGGTGAAAAGTGCTAAAGCTGAGGACACAAAAGGAGATTTTTGTACAAGGTCACGATTAGGAATTATAATTTACTGTCATTCAACCTATTTTTCTTAGGCTCCTTCTCTACTAGCTGATAAAAGTAATGAAATTAAAATAGACATGACTCATGCCTTCATGGGAGATAAGAAACTCTAGTGGAGGAGCAGACAATTCAAAATAATCCCACAAGTAAATATGTAATTAATGCAATTTCATAAGCATCATGAGGACTATTTTAGAATGTTATGTAAGACTTTTAGTCTTTGGCATGGCGGAGTAACAGTCACATGTTCTTCAGGATTACATTTTTTAAAACCAATTTTGATGCTGTGGAGTCATCAAAATTGGACTTGGTTCAAGTCATTTCCATCTTAGCTAGTCATTCAATCTCAGCAGCAGAGGGATGAAGAGACCCAGAAAATTTTAGTAGAACTCTCAGAAGAAAATACAGTCAACTGTACATGTGGGACAAGTGAGAAGAATGAATTCACTAAGTTTACTTCAATATTGACAGAAGCAAAATGCATCCATGCTTTCCTCGCACAGAGTCCAAGAGAAGATTATGAGATGTTGAAAGAATTAAACTCAGCTTTCTCCCTCAGAGAGAAGAAATGCAAAAGAGCATCCTAGGATAACTAATATATTTTACAAAATTTAATTCAACTTTTAAAAATAGGCTAGAGTCCTTTATGATTTTATTAACTATTATAACCCCAATAATTTTAATTTAAAAAAAGAGCTAGAAAGCTCTCAATAAAGTTAGAATTTTTCCCAATGTATTATTTATTTATTTGTTTCTTGTTTGTTTATTTTCACTCTATTAGAAGGTGCCAAATTTTTTCGCAAAGTGCCAGTGCCAGTGGACAACCCCACCAACGTGTGGGAGCCTCACTTGCTGCACACACATATAATTCAACGTTTTCCCACTGGAGTGATAAGTGAGTCATTCACAGTGCTTCAAAAGAATGAATCTTCATTCATTTATCAAAACATTCATTAAGCAACTACAATATATCAGGCACTACATCAGGCACTTAGTAATAATAGTCAAAAGGAGGAGTCTTTATCCAATAGTGAAAATGAGGAATCCCTATATATCATCTAGTGGGGAAGCCAGACACTAAACATATTATGATGATGAGCAAATAACTCATGGTGAGATAAAATTTCAGGTACTGAATGATAAAGGAAAGTATGGAGGGGAAACAGCTTCAGTGGAAGTTTATATCAGGAGAAAAAACTTAACTCAGCTTGAAGGGTCTACGACATTAAGAATGAAGTGAAAATGCTGTCATACAGATGGACAAAAATAGCTTCAAACATTCTACTGTCTTCCATAGGGGGAGGGGGAGATCTTCCCTGATAGCCATAGAAAGCAGTGTAATGATCATTCTAAGAAAGTTAATGGGTGACTGATTCATATCAAATCAATAGAAGGAATAATCTTCTAATGATCAAAACGGTCTGATTATGGAGAAGTCTGAGTCTGGATATAGAGAGCTACATGTCACTAAAAGCACCCACACTCATCCTGGAAGAATTCTTAGAAAATGGGTTCTAGATATGCAGATTTAATTGGAGAGGAGACAGTGCACAAATATGAATCCAGACAAGTGAAAACAATTATGGAAGATGGAGCAATCGAGGAGAACACACATTATATAAAACATTCATTTTTATATTGTCTTAATCTTGCATCTATATTTATGCCCACAAGAGGACAATTTTAGGGCTATAAGACTTTAGTCTGGTGTACCGGCCTTATAGCACTCTAAAACTACCCACTAGTTTGTGACCTTTATTAGGTTATGTAAAATGTGAAAAGGCAGTTAAAATAGAGGATCTGAAGTCATTATTTTTTCCTTCATATCCTGATATCCAACAGTTTTGCGATTCACTGATAAAATTCCAGGTTCCTGAGAAGTACATTGTGAAATGAAGCGCAAGAAATTTCCTGAAGTCCTTCAAATTATATTCTGTCTATAATCATTGCTGTGGATAAAAGGGCCCAGAATATTTACCATCTCTGACATCCCAAGTGTCTGAAATCATTACTGAATCTTAGATTCTTTCTCTTCAATTTAGAAAATTCTCTTTTAGCAGAGAAAAGTAGTCAATGTCCTGAAAGTTAACTGTCTTGCTGAATGAGCCAGAGCTCTTGTCCGGGCACAGAGAAGGTATAGGGAAGATAAGGCATTTTGTCCTTACATTATAGGGATACCCTGCATTGCCATTGGTACCTTGCTCCTATGGTCAGATACCACTCTAGTGACTTCTACCTTGTCCAAGTAATTTTCAGGAGATTAGATATAAACTTACAAAACTCCACCCTCTAGTTGACTGGTTCACAAATAATCACCTGATACAATTTAGGTAATATTCTGACTCCTATGGACCACCTTAATGTAGAACTGGACATAAGCTGGGTCAATAATTTCTTTCCCTGAACTGATTAGATGTGGAAAAGGAGGCTGGAATTCTACTACTAAGGTCAGGCAGAAAAAGTTGAA
The DNA here is from genome assembly GCF_000151845.1 of Pteropus vampyrus. Taxonomy (NCBI): domain Eukaryota; kingdom Metazoa; phylum Chordata; class Mammalia; order Chiroptera; family Pteropodidae; genus Pteropus; species Pteropus vampyrus. The sequence continues at coordinate 10,536,108 of NW_011888810.1, forward strand.
AACCACATGATGTCATTTATATGTGGGATATAAACCTAAAAGCAACAAACAAACAGGACAAACAGAGACTTATGTGTATGGACAATAGACTAGTGGTTACCAGAGGGTGAGGGGTGGGGGAGGTAGATGGAGTGAAAGGGGTCAAATATGTGGTGATAGAAAGAAATCTAACTATGGGCAGTAAACACACAATGCAATATATATATGCCTTACTGTTGAATTGTATGCCCGAAACTTACTGGATTTCATTAACCAATGTCACCATAATAAAAATTAAAAAAAAAAAAATTGTCAAGGCTGTGTTTTCCATCATATTAAAAAAGAAAACAAAGCAAAACAAAATAAATTTTAAAAATAACATTAAAAAACACAACCCCTGTCATGGAGAGAAAGTAAGATGTATAAAACCGCCCTATGGAGAGAAGACGAGACACAAAACTGAGAGCTCCAAAAATGCCAAGATCCCCCTAACAGCTGCCCCAGTGGCCAAGCCCACCCGTCCTGACATGGTTGGTAGCTTTGAGAGATTATTTCAGAATTCTCTGCAGGAACGTTGCTCTTTCATGTAAGCTCTCTACTTTTATTATCTATTTTACAAAGTCCTAATAAACACATTAATATCATCTTCCTCAGAATTTGTTTGTTCAAAACATATATTAGTAAACAAAATAAGCAATCAAAAAATGATTGTTCTCTTTTTATTCTTATTTAAGAGAGAATTCAAACCAATAAGAAAACTATAATGTCCATGATAACTAAATGACACGCTGCATTTAGCTTATTTTATGATAAGCATTCTACTAAGTGATATATTTTGCCAGTCCTCATTTCAGTCCCTGTGAAGCTACTGGCTGCCCTTCAGTCATCCACTAGGATTACTCCTTAGGGGGCTGGAGTACTAAAGTCTGTGCTTTTCTAAGGTCACCGCCTGTATGAGACAGAGTCCTTAGCTAGGATACCTAAGAGCTATGAAAAATATAATTAATAAAGGAATGCAGGACCTCTTGTCCTAATATTCCTTGCACCACGTGGACAATTGCCATTTAGCAATCCCTGGGCAGATGACATGGAAACAGACGGCAAACTCGGGAAGCGTGGTGTCCTAGAGAGAGGAAAGACTTCAGACAGAGACTGAGGTTCATATTTTGACTGTGCCACTCTCTCTTGGGGCAATGATTTATTTTTTTCTTGTTTGTTTGTTTGTTTTGTTTTACCCTCAACTACTTTAATTATTAAGTGCAGTAACTCAGTGAATCATACATAAAGTGCCTTGATATTTAAATGAGATTATATATACAAAGTGCCTTCTTCACAATAAAAATGTGATTAAAATGGTGCTTCCTTCTCTATTGTGTCCCTCTAAGACATCCTCTGGGATAGCCTAACCAGAAAATTAGAGGAGGTGGGGAGGAATAAAGAGATGGAGGAGAACATTACACAAATGTGTTTTATCATTAGTCCCAAGTTATCTGGCTAAATGCCAAAGCAAGGATGATTACATTTCAAATGCACACATGCTTCCAGAATATGTGTCAGATGTCTGGCAAATACTTTCCTCATTCGAACTAAAGACCCATCTTCAAACCCCTTTAGAGTTGAAAGGAGACATTCAAGTAAGTACCCAGTGCCAACTATCCATTTTAATCACAGAATTGGTGCAGTAGGAGGAAAGGATTAAGGGTGATTATCAATCATATTTATTGAGCACTTACTATATGTCAATCGCTTTCTAAGACACTTCCATCAATATTATATTTTTAAAAGAAAATTTCTAAGAAAAATACCTGAGGATTTCACCTTACATTTGTTAGGAACAGCATGCACAAGGTTTATTTAGAAAATGTTTTAAAGATCGGCAGGAATTGTGATAGGCCTAGGAAATAGAGAGTTGAATAAAGCAGTGTTTCTGATGTCAAGAGGCCTAAAATAAAGAGGAGAGAAATGTAAAAACATGATAATAAGATAATAATAACAGCTGGTGTTTATTATGCAAATGTATATCATTACATATTTAGAATGTTTTTCATATTTTCTTGTTTTACAGAAAAATAACTGAGAAGCAGTAAAAATATTATATGGACTGACACACTCTTTTTGAATCCTATAAGCATAAGTAATACCATTTTAGAGATAAAGAGATTAGATATAAATACAGAAATATTGCCACAATCCTAGGCATAGGATTTAAGTAACTTGTTGTTATATGTTATCCCTGCCTGCTGGGTACTTAGTTCTTCAATTCTTCAACCTCTGATAATTCCTTGTTAGTTCCTTCACAAATACTTGAATTCTCAAGAGGATCTGAGGAGACTAACAGAACTAAAAACCTGACAAAGTTTCCGAAGCGCTTACTCAGGGATGCTCATGGAACAATCAAATTATTGGAATGAGGATATCTGGAAAGGTGGAAAAAAATTACACTAAAGTAAAAAAGAAAAAAAAAAAAGAATAAAAGGCAGATATCCTAAACCATGTTAGGGCTTACTTTTCTCAAAAATGATCCTTTTATTTTCAAGGCAAACTATCCTTCTAGA
>NW_011888810.1:10539183-10540844 GCF_000151845.1 Pteropus vampyrus
GGGAGGGAGGGAGGGAAGAAGGAAGGAAGGAAGGAAGGGGCAGAAAAAAGAGGGAGGGCTAGGGATTGGGAAAAGAGAAAAGACAAGGGGAAGGGAAACTTCCACAATACCAAAAAGCTATATTCTTTTTTTCATTTTTTCTTTTCATATTTCAAGTTTAAAGGTTCAAGTTTTCAACAGGACACATGTGTGAGGTGTGAGTGTGAGTGTGAGTGTGTGTGTGTGTGTGTGTGTGTGTGTGTGTGTGTGCGTGTGTGTGTGTTGAGAAGGATCTGGGAAGGGATTCCCTCTGTGGGGTAATAAAAAAAGTAGATGATGCTCTATCCCATTCTAGGTCGCCCATGTTTTTATATATATTTTTTTGATGCTGACAGTAAGAGACCATTTGAACCTTTACATTCAAGAGCCTTGTCCCAAGGATATCTGTGCCAAAGGTCAAGCTTATATATCAGCCATTATATCCTTTTTTTTTAAATCAATTATATTATTTATTATTTGGGTAATAAAAACTTTTATTGCTATAATGATTACATAATAAATTACTTGGTGATAGCAGGTATGCACTAGATAAATAAGTGTTGTGTGTTTATAAGGAAGGCTAATAATTAAAGAATCACTACTGCTTCTCAATGACCTGATAGACACTCTGTTTACTTTTATTTATCATTATCTTGTGAACCATTCTTTTCTGCCTGAAATCTGGAGTGAGCTAAAAAGACAGGCATGAGAGAATATTGGTGGATTCAAATGTGGAGGAAAGAAAGGAAGAAACAACTCTATGGAGGAAAATGATGGATGAGAAGAGGGAATTAAAATATACTCAGAAGTATTAAATTTTTTTTTTAATGGGGGGATAATAAAGAAACTAAGAGAAATCTTATCTTCCAGACACCGATAGTAACAGGCTTTTCAATGGATGTCTTGGGTCTGCCTCTCTGTTGGTGTTATTTTTGCTATTGTTTTCTGTTTAATGTTTTTTGAGGTAATTGAGGTAGATACGGTTGTGCTTTTTCCTCTACAGTCCTCTCCCTTATATGGTACTTATTATGCCTTACTACCATTTTATTTTTATTTATTTATTTTTTGGCTAAGCATTAATCTTGAGTTCATATTTAGAGCTGCTTTGTGCTTTATGCCATCTTGCAAACTTGTCTGTTTTCACATAGATATTGCATAATCTTCCTTGTAATTAGGATATAGTTAAATTGCAACTTGATTGTGCAGCCAATTGTCATCTAGGTCCTATGCAATCTTGGCAGCCTTATTACTGATGGTCCGTGCTGTGCATTGGGAAATCATGGTGCCAGAATTCCGTCAACATTCTCATACAAACAGGAGCTTCTAAACTCATTACCAGTGTACACACCAAAACATACCATCCACAGAAGAAAGGTTAAACCACAGCTGAGGTTAAACCCTTTCAGTTAGCCCATTGGTGATGCATTAGAGTGCATGCCGGGATAGCTTCTTGCAATTTTTCTTGAAAACTGGGCCTTTTTAATTTAAGCTAAAGTACATATAAATAAAGAGATGAGAAGAGAGGAGAATATTAAAAGCAAAGAAACTATAAGGTCAAATCTATATATTGCAATTGCTAGTTAAGTGTGTTTTCATGGTGAATGGGAGAGGATTGAGATGTCCCAACACTGAGACTTAAAGTG
>NW_011888810.1:10540894-10543616 GCF_000151845.1 Pteropus vampyrus
TGGCTAAGCATTAATCTTGAGTTCATATTTAGAGCTGCTTTGTGCTTTATGCCATCTTGCAAACTTGTCTGTTTTCACATAGATATTGCATAATCTTCCTTGTAATTAGGATATAGTTAAATTGCAACTTGATTGTGCAGCCAATTGTCATCTAGGTCCTATGCAATCTTGGCAGCCTTATTACTGATGGTCCGTGCTGTGCATTGGGAAATCATGGTGCCAGAATTCTGTCAACATTCTCATACAAACAGGAGCTTCTAAACTCATTACCAGTGTACACACCAAAACATACCATCCACAGAAGAAAGGTTAAACCACAGCTGAGGTTAAACCCTTTCAGTTAGCCCATTGGTGATGCATTAGAGTGCATGCCGGGATAGCTTCTTGCAATTTTTCTTGAAAACTGGGCCTTTTTAATTTAAGCTAAAGTACATATAAATAAAGAGATGAGAAGAGAGGAGAATATTAAAAGCAAAGAAACTATAAGGTCAAATCTATATATTGCAATTGCTAGTTAAGTGTGTTTTCATGGTGAATGGGAGAGGATTGAGATGTCCCAACACTGAGACTTAAAGTGCAATGACATTTGCAGAATTCTATTCCTATGAATTAACCTTCAACATCATTTTATCTATTTTGTTTGTGGCTAAGCTTTTAGTAAATCATCCATTTATTAAATATAGATTTATATATCCTATTTCTTAGTTAACATCACTAAATGTGTACACAAAAGAAGACCTGATATGTACAAATACTCTTCATGATGCTTAATCCCTCTAACCCATTACTAACCTCGTTTTCCCTGATCTTTCCCTTCTAAGAAAAGTCACATATTAGGCATTCATCTGGCTAATAAATTTTCTTTAAATCTTTTCTTTCCTTCATACCTCAGATCCAAGATGTCCATAAGTCCTGCCCATACTTCTTTACTGCCTCTTATTTCCAAGATACTATACTTTCTCATTTGTAACATAAGAGCCTCTTAAGTAGTCTCTTCTAACCATTCTCATTTCTACTATATTCTATTCATACAGAAACCAAAATAAGCTTTTAAAAAATAAGTTATGATTCTCTTTCATTATAAATTGTTCAATGATTTTCCTAATAAACCAGAATAAAATCCAAATTTATTTCCTTGGTTTATAGATATGGCCTCTGTCTACTTTTTCCTTTAATATCATACTCCCTCCTTTTGCCATTACTCTTAAGCTATAGCCACATTATTCTCTTTGTCAAATATGCCAAGCTTATTTTTAACCTAAAGCCTTTGCAATACCTCTTCCCTTTGCTGGAATTGTCTTTATTTAAACTTGGTATGATTGAGTGCTTTTAAAGATCTATACTTATATGTTACATTTTTAGATAGATTCTCTTGGCTATTCAAATTAAAATAGTCCATTGATAATCCTTAACACTTGACTGCATAGCATATTTTTACACTAGTGAACAGAGAAGAAAGCAACACATATTTGTTTATTGCCAGTCTACTCATTTTAGATGATAAGCTCTATGGGAGTAGAAACCATGTCTACCCTACTCATGCTGAATCCATAAGATCTAAATAGTTCCTGTCCCCTTATAGGCTCCCACAAAACGCATATTGAATAAATATATATTCGACAGGTATCATTCTATGTTAAGCCCTATGCTAGGTGTTGGGCATTCGATGCTGAGCGAAGCAGATATTGCCTCTTTCTTTATGAAGCTGGCTTCCAGAAGGGAAAGCTCACATTTAAATATTCTTAAAATAGATAAGTAATAATCAATAAGATAGAAAAATATTAGTAGCATGTAACTGGGAGAATTAGGAAGTGTTTTCTCAAGGAAACAATACTGGCATCAGGATCCAATAGCTGAGTATAAACTAACTGGAATAAAGATTGGGCATGGGAAAGGTTGATCAGTGTCCTAGGCATCCAGGTGGAGATACCAGAATGTATAAAAACCAGGAAGCAAAAGGATGATGGTCTAGTTGGGAAATTAAGTGAATGCCTGTTAGAGTTTTATTGTCTCACAAAGGAGAATGGGGAGAGAAGTTCTAGATGACAACAGAGAGTTAGCTAGGACACTGTGAGCTGGAAAAGGACTTGGTGTTTGACTTGAGAGCATTACAGAAGTAGGGATTACTGGCCTCTCTCTTAGCTACACTTCTGGTTCTTTGGAATCAAAGTGATAAAGCATTTATAAGAATGTAAAATACCAATAATAGAAGTACACAGAGTATATGGGGGTCACAGTATTTTTAAAGAGGCGTAAGTGAATTAAGGGCACCTAGGATTTTCATGTAAGACTTAAGAAGAAGATGATTCCTAAGCAAAATTCACATGGACACATAGTAATGCATTCAGAAGAACAAGAATGAGGGGAAAACAGAGAAGGAAAGTAAAAGTTTTCAGGGAAGCAAAGTCTTGTGTTCTGGCTACTGGGAGTAGTTTGGAATTGTTGAAAGATAAAGTATGAGCCAAAGGTGCCAAAAAAAGATAGTGCAAGAATTATCAGTGTTGGATTATGCAAAATCAGCGTGACTTACTGAAGAATTTGGATTTTATCCAAGTCAATGATTCTCAAATACTTCTCTTCAAACATTCTTAATTAAAGATGAGCTAGAATGCATATTCTTTGGTTATAGGGCTATAACCAAAAAGACACCAATAAAGTCACTTGTTTACAAAATGTCCTACTTCAGCCTAAACATTAACGTGAATGTTGTATTTCATTTTAT
>NW_011888810.1:10544386-10547482 GCF_000151845.1 Pteropus vampyrus
ACTTGGTGTTTGACTTGAGAGCATTACAGAAGTAGGGATTACTGGCCTCTCTCTTAGCTACACTTCTGGTTCTTTGGAATCAAAGTGATAAAGCACTTATAAGAATATAAAATGGCAATAATAGAAGTACACAGAGTATATGGGGGTCACAGTATTTTTACAGAGGCGTAAGTGAATTAAGACTTAAGAAAAAGATGATTCCTAAGCAAAATTCACATGGACACATAGTAATGCATTCAAAAGAACAAGAATGAGGGGAAAACAGAGAAGGAGAGTAAAAGTTTTCAGGGAAGCAAAGTCTTGTGTTCTGGCTACTGGGAGAAGTTTGGAACTGTTGAAAGATAAAGTATGAGCCAAAGGTGCCAAAAAAAGATAGTGCAAGAATTACCAGTGTTGGATTATGCAAAATCAGCGTGACTTACTGAAGAATTCGGATTTTATCTAGGTCAATGATTCTCAAATACTTCTCTTGAAACATTCTTAATTAAAGATGAGCTAGAATGTATATTCTCAGGGCTATAACCAAAAAGACACCAATAAAGTCACTTGTTTACAAAATGTCCTACTTCAGCCTAAACATTAACGTGAATGTTGTATTTCATTTTATTATAAAATATATATAGTGCCCATATATTTGGGGGAAAAAAAAAAACAGTCCTATGCTTATCATATGCTATTGTATACCCCTGGAAGACCACTCTATGATCCCAGTGTTGTTTGGATCCTCAAAAAACAACAACAATGACAACAACAACAAATAGCTGACAGATAGTTATCAGAGTCTTTAAAGTATAAGAGTGGCACAATCAGATCTGTAATTTAAAAAGATCACTATGGCTGAGAATGTGGAGGCTGGATTAGAGGAGAGAAATAAATAAGAAGTCAATAAGTATTTGTTGAATTGCTCTGTTATCTCTCACCAAAGCTAAGTTTATACGGTCATATGCAAACATGTTTACATGGCTTATCCGAGTTCAAATACTTCCTTTTGAGGAATAAACATAGAATTTTTACTCAAATCATCTTGAAGCACAGTCTGTGTTAATTAAATTCACCAGAAACTCACTTCCCATTCTACACCCTCAGGTTGTATGAAAAATTATTTTCTACCACATCTTTGACCTAGTAAACAAGAGCTTATCATGGCTGGAGTAAGAGTTATCCAGTTAAGTCATTGCTTTTAGCATTAATTTGGGAATAGAGTTATGAAATTATTTTGAAGAAGAAGAAAATTTTTCTAATATGCAAGAATTTTCTCAGTATGAGAGATCTCATCTAAGCTAAAGACTAAGACCCTGATATGCTTATGGATGGCTATAGGAAGGGGAGGTAAGCTCAAAGTAGAACTGAATTTTGTATTCTCTGATTTTACTTTCACCACCCAAAAGGCTTCATCATTTATAGCTTTTTATTTTCACCCCTAAGACTCTCTTTTCCCAAAATGATTTCCTTGATAATCACTAAAAAATATCACTCAGTTGGCAATTAAGTGAGTTATTGTTTAAGAAAGAATGCTTGCTGCAAACCACCTGGAGTTGGAAGAAAATAATCTCTTCCAGGTGGAGAGGAAGCAAAGGAAGTCCCAAGCCTTAGGGAAAAGAGGCCTGGGACAGGTTGAGGTGGACCTAGGGAGAGTCAGAAAGCATTTTTATTCTGCAGGAAGTATTATGGATATTGTGGTCTAGCTGTCAGGGTAGGGAATACTAGCAATTCTGTGTGTCTTCCCATGGAATTTTATGAAATACTGAAAAAAGAAGAGATAACTTGGACAGGGAAGGGTAAGGACACCAGGCTTTTAGCATCTTAAAAAGAATCCCGCCCGCCCCCCTATTTCTCTGTCAGGTTTGCTACTTAAAAATGAGAGTGTATTTTTCCTTATATAAAATATACATTATATTCCCTACCTTTTGGAAATATTATAAGGTGACCCAAGAGAAGTGCCTAGTGTACGAGAAGTTTTATGTGACCAAGATAATTTTAATGGTCCCTTCAGACTGACAAAACTTTAGACATACTTATTACTGACTATAGGCTCAAGATCTCTCATTTGCTTTGGAAAACCTCTAATTGTAAAGTCTCTCTTTGACTCTTGAATCAAATCTTGACTCTTGAAATCTTGTCCTAGACTTTTGCCAGTTTTACAACCCAAGAATGTCATTCTCAAGGACGTGGGAGTTATTTCTGAAATGTAATCTTCAAGGAAGACAGAGCCCCAATCTCCCAGTATCCATAAGAAGGAAGAAATCTAACTTCCCTAAGTTCCAATTAACAAACACAATCTCCCCTCCAACATTCTCCAGTACTTTTCCACTAGATCATCCTAGCACTTAAAAACCCTCCACTTATTGCAATAGTTTTGAATCAAGTCTTCCTTATCTAACTATCCAGTATGGTGTTTCTTTCACAAATGCACATTTATTTATTCTATTTCAAAGGAGTTGACAATTCTATGCAACATTTCCTTTAATAGTGCCACTTGAGAGGTCAATAGATTTTTACTCATTCCTTAAATATGTACAAAGTTGCAGGCAATATTAAAGTAAAAATATTTACTAGAATCAGACATAGTGTTAGTGAAAGCAAAGTGGAGTACTGAAGACATTTGGGCATTTAGGCTGGCAGCAATTTTATGGACAATATTTTCGATTGTTTATCCTCTATGAGTTTTCTTCAGAAACAGTGAATGTAAAGTAACAGGCTTAATATATTCTAATAGAAAAGTATGAATAAACATTTTTTTTTTAAATATGTGTGCATGGAAGTATAATGAATATAGCTGGGAGAACTAATGTTTTTCTCTCCTGAGTCCCCCACAAAAAACCATTTGGACATGACACTCCTTATTGCCACTTAATATGTTTTGTGCAATAACTTAGGGTAGCAGAGTAGGTGAAGGGCAAGGATGTTTCCCTTAGCAAAATAAAAATAGTGTTAAAGATTAGTTTCTGTGAAATTCAGTGCTATTAGAAGCTCCATGGAATTCTCATATGGACTCAATAGAGGTTTGAGAAGAATATGGTTTCTCATTTTGGTAAGAATACTCTAGGAAATAAACAGCTGCAGCCTCGAGTGGAAGATCCCCATACCATATTCTTC
>NW_011888810.1:10547532-10553814 GCF_000151845.1 Pteropus vampyrus
TTTTTTTTAAATATGTGTGCATGGAAGTATAATGAATATAGCTGGGAGAACTAATGTTTTTCTCTCCTGAGTCCCCCACAAAAAACCATTTGGACATGACACTCCTTATTGCCACTTAATATGTTTTGTGCAATAACTTAGGGTAGCAGAGTAGGTGAAGGGCAAGGATGTTTCCCTTAGCAAAATAAAAATAGTGTTAAAGATTAGTTTCTGTGAAATTCAGTGCTATTAGAAGCTCCATGGAATTCTCATATGGACTCAATAGAGGTTTGAGAAGAATATGGTTTCTCATTTTGGTAAGAATACTCTAGGAAATAAACAGCTGCAGCCTCGAGTGGAAGATCCCCATACCATATTCTTCCCTTGACTCATGGCATCCCTACACTACTACTAGCTATAGGGAAAGAATTTACCATTTAGCCTCCCATGACAAGACCTAAATCTACTCTTTCTTTGCAGAGCAGCAATAACTAGATAGCCCCAAACCCTCTGATAAGCCATTTAATACTTTAGGCTTTGAAACTTGAAAGACAAGACTGATTATTTCTCTAGATTGGTTGGGATATTGTAGAAAGTGGGTGATAAAAGAACGTAAAAGAAGAGTTCTATGGGGAGAGAAAAGGAATGAGTAAAATGAAGAAATAATGGAATGATATCCTTGTCAGATACCTAAAAAAGCACAGAATTGGATCAGGGGTATAACACAGGTTCTCTCTAAACAAATTCATGAGGGCAATTACTTATACACTTTGTAAGCACCTGCTTAAATTTTATTGAGCTAATGATACTATTAACATGAACTAGAGGAAGTGAGAATAACCTGCCCTAAGAATAAGTTAAGATGATATTCCCAATTTTTCTAGTTCCAGAGGTAGTTAGTTACCTTTTATAGGATACAAAAATAAAAGGAGTCTACCACCAAAATTACATGTAAATCACATTTAATTTTAGAATTAATTAATTCACACTTTTATTCATTGAACCAATATTAGTATTAAGCATCTACCATGTCACAGGCACTGTTCTTGGTTCTGGTGGTGCATCAGTAAACATAGCACAGTCTTTATCTTGTTCTCATGGAGCTTATAGTCTAGTAATAGGTATGGAGTGGAGATGGATGAAAGACAGATAATATGCAAATTAACAAGTAAATATAAAGAATAACATTTCTCATTAAGTATTGCCATTTTGCAGAAATAGCAAGGTAGCCACAATAGCTAGAGGAAATGGTGAGTTGTAGAGTGAATGGAGACAGTGCATGGAGAGAGTAAATAGATTAAATGAGTAATGGAGAGAGTTGCAGAAAATAAGGTCAGAATGTGGTGTGAGACCAGACTCTTACAGAAAATTACATGAGATTTGATTTTACCCAAGTAAGACAAGAAACCACTGAAAGGGTTTGTGCAGAGGAATTAACTGATTTGTATTTTAGAAAGCTTATTCTTGCTTTGAGATTGAAACTAGACTGCAGGGTGTCGAGCAACTTTTTTTTTTAAAGAAAGAGAATTAAAATTCATACAAAGAACAGAGTAAAATGAGAGTATTATTAGAAGAACTGGTCAGGTATCAAATAAACTTGGAAGGCAAAGCTGATATGATCCAGTGATAGATTAAATGTGGGGGTAACAGAAAGAGAAGAATTAGGTATGACTTCAAGAATTATGGTGAAAAACAGAAAAAAATTAAGTTGTCATTTACTGAGATAAGATAACTGAGAAGAGTAGGTATAGAAAAATGAGAAACCAGGTATTCAGCTTACAACAGGGGTAGGCAATTGGATACATTTATTTTGAGGTCAGTGAAGCTATCCCAAAAAGGAAGCATACAGATATCCATTTAGAGATTACTGGATTTCATTAACCAACGCCTCCAAAAAAAAAAAAAAATAAAATAATTTAAAAAAATTCATCATACTAGATGAGATCACCTAGATCCTAAGTCCTAGAGAGTGAGTCTAGAGAGAGAGGAGAAAAGCTGATATTTACAAGATGGTTAGGTGAAAGAAATCATCAAAGGAGATGGTGGAGGGAGAAGCCCCCAAGGGAGGTAGAGAACCAAGAGAAAACATATATGAGAGGATAATTGAAGAAGAGTTGATCCACTGTGTCAAATAAACATGATAGGTCAAGTAAGATGATAATTAAGATTTGACTACTGGAGTTAGCAACATTGAGGCCATTGGGGTCTTTAGTAAGAACAGTGTTGTTAGTTCTTGGTGGAGGTGGAGACAAAAGTCTGATGGAAGGAGTTTGAGGAAAAATAGGAGGGGAATATTGTTGTTACAGGTAGAATACAGAAATAGGATGATAGTTACAAGGTAATATATTAAACGTAGATGTAGATGAGAAAAATAATGCCAAGTCTGTATGACAAGAGCTGTGATTCCTTGTAGAGAAAAACTGATGATGTGGTAGAGAGACAATATACATTACTGAGGCAAAGTGCCTGAGAAGGCCATAGGGTGTAGGAAGTAATACATGGCATTAGCGTGGAGCCCAGATAATTCATGCAAAGTAACAGGAGGGAACATAGAATATGGGGAAACAGATACAAGTGTTTTGATAGATGTAGTAATCGAAGTGTGCAGATATTAATTTTATGACTGCTCTATTTTCTCAGTGAACAAGGATACAATATCATCAGCTAAGAGCAGGATGACTTAGGGGATATTTAAAGTTTGAGGAAATAGTGAGTATGACATAGGAGATAGAAGAGAAAACTGACATAAGATTGCCCGGCAGCACTGAAGCCTGGATTGAGCTGGCTGTGGTGAATTTGATGCAAGACTATTCTGCATGGTTGTCTTGTGTGCTTGCTCCTCTCTCCATACAATTACATTAAGCTATAAGAATGCAAGTGGACTTAACTAATGTTGGAGCTTGGCAAAGGAGAATTCAAAAAGGAGAAAGACCTAATGAATTTTATGGTATAATTACAATAATTGACCATGGACTCTAGGGTTGGGAAAAAGCAAAGTGAGAATGTGAAGGGTGTGAGCAACAATTAAAGGACAATAGTGTCAACGTATTAAAAGCTTAGGTAGGGGGAAAAATCGACATTGACAAAGTTGAGTCAGTGAACTAGAATGGTGAGAAGTTGAGATGCTTGAAATTTCTGTCAAGGAAGGGTGCATATTTTGGTAATATCAAAGTTTGGGTTATGAGCATAGGTGCCTGCTGTAAGGATGCAGACTAGTTCACTGGAGGAGAAAGAAAGAAACTGAGAGACCAGGGTCTTGAAAAGATTATCTACATGGATCTTAAAATCACTAAGGATTTTGAATGTAGTTGTGATGGGGAGACAGACAGTGAGCCAGGGGTTAATGCCTTCAAGAAATAAAAGGGAAAGAAGGGTAACTTGAGGATGACCACCATAAAAAGGTCAGAGTAATCTGGCATGATGACATGATGTTTAAGTCCAAGGACTCTGAGGGAGGAAGTGACATAATTGCTGGGAAGAAACTATGAAAGCACTGAGAAGACCTACTTTGTCTCTCTGTCCAGATGTGGAAGAGGACAACAGTCAAGATCCTAAAAAGGAAGGGGGATGTTTGGAGGAGAGGTGAGGGATATAGCAGATATTGCTGAAGAAATGTTTTGGGTTTCTGAGGGAAGAATAAAAAGGTTTCAGGTACAAAAATAAAATAACATTAGATGGTAAGACAGGTTTTATCTTTTTCTAATAAGGTAGCTCCAGGTAGAAACTGTAGCTCTAAGGAATTACTTGTTCAAAAGCATAAATCTTGTAGAATTTGAGACAGAATTTAAATACCAGTATCACTCTAAAGCTCAGTAATTTTTAAAACCATTTCCTATCATAATTCAGAAACTAAGGCAGTTAGGGAAAGTAATTTTCATGTGAGAATTACCTCTGCCATGTAATACTCTCCTATTTTCCAAATTTATTCTGCATGATATGCCAGAAACTAGGACATGTTTTTACCAATTCTTAGATACTTCTGAAAATTATTTTTTTCTGCATACCGTATGCTGAAGATTTGATTATCATTACAGATCTGCAGCATAGTATATAATGAAAATGGACAGAACAAAACCGTCTGGGTTCAAATCCCAACTCCAGCATTTTGCTAGATATGAGGTTTAGATTAATAAATTAAATCAGTTATAGTGAGTCAATTAACCTCTCTGAGTCTATTTCCATGTTTGTGAAATTGGGATAACAATATCTAACTTGTAGTTATATTAAAATGGTATAAGGAAGAGATAACATAATTCGTTATTAATAGAAATATTTTCTTATTTTTTCAGAAATCAGTAGAAAAGAGAGGCAGAGAAATACCATTTAAATCTGTTTCTGTGCCTTCTATAAAGTTAGCTACAAATTTATGCTTTATTAGCAGAAGATCGAACTAATTGTTGAAAGGGTAAATCATCCTTTCGAAGTCATAAATTATTTAAAGAAAGCATGCTTAAACTCCAAATCAGTCCTACCCCACTTTCTTCCCTACTCCGCCTTACCCTTTCCCCTCCTCCACATCTCTGTTTCTACACCTTCATCATCAGAATCTGCATCCTGAGTTTCACCGACTGAACTAACCCAGGCTGGCGTGGGGAACCTGGGACTTCATAGGTCCCAGTTCATGAAGCAATTTAAATGACAACTTAAAATGCTATTTTAAAGCTGTTTCTAGACCTTCTAGACCATTCCCCAGCAGGACTTCTTCCCTCCAAATGTAATAGTTTCTTGGAAACAGCTGACAGTGTGGAGCTCAGCCACAGAATTGGCATCACTGAACCACTTTTGTTCTCTGATTTGTAAATATATTATCTGCTTTTTTTTAAAACTCAACCTTTTGTATGAACAAAGTTTAGAAATCCATAACACTTAAACTAATTAGATTTTAACAGGAGGTCTTGGTTTTGTAATATTTCACAAGATAGATGCTTTCCTACTAGTGACAGTTGTCTTCTGGGGCAATTAGTCAGCCAGCAATAGAAGACTTTTAACACTAGTATTTCTTTTTCAGCTTTCAGTATTGGCCATTTAAACATGCTATGATTGTTAATTAATTTACACTTTCAGAAAAAAAAAAAATGTCAAAGGGTTTCTGAGTAGTAGAAGATGTGCATAATCAGTTGCTGTATGGCATTAGGCGTTAGCATAACCATTTATTCTTAGAAATATCAACCCACACTCCAAATTGGAATTATAAGGGTGAAATGCAAATTAACAGTATTTTAATGTTATAAAGCTACTGAAATCAAGGATGTATGCCGCATAAGGACTGCTAATACAGCCACTATTAATATTAACATTACTGGGGTACTATTTTTCAGATCTCATGCAGATTGCTTTTTTATATACAATAACTTTGGCTCCTACTTTCATTCTACAATTATCCCTATTTGGCACGTGAGAGACATAAAACTCATAGAGCCCAAGGAGCTTACCTCAGGCACAAATATACTAAACATGTAGCCATGATTTGAATCCCAAACTTCTAATTCTGATATGCTTTCTGCTACCCCGACTCTGACTCACTTAATAGGCTTGAATGGATGAATGCTTTTACTGGTGGTAGTTGTGACAGTCAGTGACTTAACAGGAAACAGATGGTATGCTCAAATTAGGATAATTTGAAGAAAGTTTATCTAAAAAGGGACTCTATATTGGAGCATGAGTGGTAGGGTAAGCACAATGAATGTTGCAAAAACCCTGAGCTAGTAATAGAAGAGCTGTTACTATTCCTAGACCTAAAAGGATAAGGGCAGTGAGCACTTACTGAAATACAGAGTTGTGCTAAAAAGGCCACCTTGAGAAAAACAATGACCTTTAGTGGAGGACACAGTAAACCCAAGATGACCCTACAGAAAGGAAGCTGGAGGCCTAAATACTCTCACTCCAGTTTCCTTCCTCTAATCTCTTCCCAGGGTTCCCTCGTGTCCTAGTCTTCAATAACTGAGTCGTGGGGGCTCCTGGTTGTACTTTATACAGATCTTTTGCAACTAAGAGCAGAGAATGGAAAAATTAAATGTGAAGGGTAAGAAGATAAGAGACATGAGAATGTCGTTTACATTCTGCTGAGTGTGGCTAGAAGAGAGGTTGCTTGCTTTGAAAGTAGTTAATTATAGCTTCTCTGACATTCAGTCTTAAAATCTGTGAAGATAATTCTCAAGAAAATAATATGTTGGGTCTATGGCCATGCCACCCTGAATGTGTCCGATCTCGTCTGATCTCAGAAGCTAACCAGGGTTGGGCCTGGTTAGTACTTGGATGGGAGACACCCGGAAATACCAAGTGCTGTAGGTGTAAAAATAAATT
>NW_011888810.1:10554246-10554748 GCF_000151845.1 Pteropus vampyrus
ACATCTAAATTATGTGTTATTTCTCTCAATCACTAAAGTAAGCTTCCAAAGAATAAAGACCTGTGTGTCTCTTTAAAAGTGAACACTTAGCACCTAGAAGCATGCCTGGCATATAATAAACATGCAGTAAATATTTGTCAAATTGGCTGAGGAATAAAAATCAACCATCATTTGAGCATTTGGGGAAAATCAAAGTATATTTTATTTGCAGAACTTTTGTTATGTTTGTACTTATGAAATATATCTAAAAAAAATAAATAAACATTCCCAAATGTTCCCAAATATTGCATAATATTTTAACTAAATAAATTCTTATTTCAAAAATTGTTTTTTTTTTTATTCCCATTTCACAGACAAATAATCTGAACTTTAGAGAATATCAGTAGCTCTCAAGGTTGTGTTTCTTATACATAACCGTGACCCAGCTAATCTGACTGGGTATAGCAAAGGATTCCCATGTGAAATTGCTCCTGAGCTTGGGATTGACGACTACGACAGTGCA
>NW_011888810.1:10557248-10558859 GCF_000151845.1 Pteropus vampyrus
GATTCCCATTGATATAAAATAAAGTTATATTACTCGATAGTGGAGCCAAATGGAAGTAGAAATGATATCTCTAGGTGGTCCCCCTTGCCAACAGAATCTTTTTCCTTAGTCTGACTTTCAACATAATGAAAAACACATAATTATAAAAAATTTAAGTGAGTCCCATCATTTCTTTATTTCTCTTTTCCCACTTGCCACTTAAAAACGTGGTTGAAGTCTATGGCCAAGCTGTCCTGAATAAGCCCGATCCTGTCTGATCTTGGAAGCTAAGCAGAGCCAGGCCTGGTTAGTACTTGGATGGGAGACCACCTAGAAAGACCAGGTGCTGTAGGTGTTAAAACTAAAATAAATAAATAAATAAATAAACGCATAACAAGGGATTGTAAGCTGACAAGGTCCTTGCAATCTGTGAGGTCAACCAAGGGTTGACTTGCCTAAAAACATTAAAAAAAAAAAAAATGATTGGCCATTAGATTACAAAATGATGAAGCCTGGTTGTTCTGATCTATATATCAGTATCTGGTATCAAATATTTATGCAGCCTCCTCTTCTTCACACCCCAACATGATGCTCTAGAATCTGCCAGAGTGAGTTTCTCAACCTTCTAGTCATATCAGCCTTTTTCTGGCTCAGTACCTTAGCAGACATTCCTTCCTCTAATTAAAAATCCCTTTTTCTATTTCTCTTCTTCCTCCAAAACTATGCTGTCTGTTACAGACTGAAAGTTGGTGTCCTCCTCAAATTTATATGTTGAAAATTTTAACCCTGACTGTGATGGTATTAGGAGTCAAGGCATTTGGGAAACAATTAGGTCATGAGTGTGGAGCCCTCGCAAATGAGACTTTTGCCTTTACGAAAGCTGCACCAGAGAACTCTCTCATTCCTTCCCCCATGTGAAGACATAGCAAGAAGAGGACTATCTATGAAGCAGGAAGAAGGTCCTCACCAGACACCGAATCTGCTAGAGGCTTGATCTTGGACTTCCTGGCCTCCAGAACTGTGATAAATAAAATTCTGTTATTTATTAGACACCCAGGCAATGGCATTTTCTTGTAGCAGCCTGAGTTGACTAAGACAATGTTCCTCTTCACCTGCAAAATCTGTACATTTTCTAAGGGCCAGTTCTAAAGTGAAATTGTTTTTCTTAGTGAAATCTTTCCTAAACATATGTAATAGTTTTCTGTTTTAGGGAAATCTGTATATCTCTGTGGTATACTGGACTCTTACCACTTCAGCAACAATGTTCATAATTTCCTCAGGTAATAATAAATATAGTTAAAATCGCCAGTTCTTCTTTTAAATATATTCACTGTAGGAGAGTTACATGACACAATGGTTAAGATGGCAGGATTCAGTGTTTCATTTCCTGCATTCCCATTCAGACTTCACTACTGATGGCTACATGAGATTGAGTAAGTTTCTTAATCTTTCTATGCTTTGGTGTCTTCTTCTATAGAGGAAGATAGTAAGAGAACCACCTTGTATATAGGGTGATTTATATATAATAAGTTTGCACTTAATATACTAATATTTAAATATATTATATTTAAGTAAAATAAATAATTACCATAAGGTTTAATCTGTCATTTGAGATGTCCTTGGAACATAATA
>NW_011888810.1:10558909-10596924 GCF_000151845.1 Pteropus vampyrus
TACATAACCGTGACCCAGCTAATCTGACTGGGTATAGCAAAGGATTCCCATGTGAAATTGCTCCTGAGCTTGGGATTGACGACTACGACAGTGCATCCCACTCGCCAGCAAGAGCGCTTTCAAAGGCGAGAGAAAAGCGCTGAGAGACAAAGGGGAGTGACTGGCACTGAGTGATTCCAAGGTTGATCAATTTCACTCAATTTAAATTGACTCTTGCCAACTTCAATAACAACATTCATCATTTTTGTTATTATCCCCCAAAGCTGTGACCATTCCTTTGTCACAGTGCCTATAATCTTTGCTCATAGGCTTTTCTGTTGATTTGGAAGGAACACTACTATAGAGTATTAACAATTCCACACAGCTCCTGATGACAGAATGGGAAGCCAGCACAAGATGGGCGTTTCTGGTCAATTTGCGACTGCACACCTGAGATCTCTGTCATTTTTCTACATTCTGAGTGTGAAGCAAGGATCAATTTCTTAAAGGTCTAATCAATTTTTCATGCTGCCAGAATCATGTTAACATAAATGATTCTTTTTAAATTTCCTGTTTTGGGGGATAGAGCTCCTTTAAAATTTCATAATCTGACCATGGGTTACACTTTTTAGACTAAAGCTTAAAAGAGTTCCAAGCAAAGAAGAAGACAATGTACTTCTACTGAAATGCCATCACTACCACAATTGCCATACCACACCGTGCCCCCACTCACTGCCATTAGGTTCCCAATATGTTGCTAGGAATCCAGAAGGCTCTTTCCAGTGAGTAACTAAGTTTTAATATTAAAAAAAAAAAAGGTCGTTGTATCTTAAAATTGAGCCAACAGCTTATCTCTATCAGAAACACCTGAGAGCCTCCATTAAATATGAGTATTTCTGGGACCATTCAGACTTACTAAATCTCTAGGATTGAATGCTAGAATCTGAATTTTTAACAAGGTCCCCAGATAATTTTTACATACACTAAAGTTTGAAATCTAACTGTTCCTTGTATCCTATCTGTACTTGGCTGTGCAGTCTTGTGCTCTCAGGAAGCTCACCGCCTCTAGAACTACCAACTGCCATCCTTGCACAGCTTTCTATTAGTTCATCTTTTTGTACTAGCTGATAATGTGTTTTTCTGTAGCTGCCCACACATTAGGTCAAAATGAGATCACTTTTGACAGTTTTATAATGATCATGAAACTCAGTATTCGGGAATATTTTTCTAACTTTAAGAAGTAGAGAAAATCTAGAAGAAATGCTGTAACTAGAAGATCTTGAAAACAACAGATTCCCATTGATATAAAATAAAGTTATATTACTCGATAGTGGAGCCAAATGGAAGTAGAAATGATATCTCTAGGTGGTCCCCCTTGCCAACAGAATCTTTTTCCTTAGTCTGACTTTCAACATAATGAAAAACACATAATTATAAAAAATTTAAGTGAGTCCCATCATTTCTTTATTTCTCTTTTCCCACTTGCCACTTAAAAATGTGGTTGAAGTCTATGGCCAAGCTGTCCTGAATAAGCCCGATCCTGTCTGATCTTGGAAGCTAAGCAGAGCCAGGCCTGGTTAGTACTTGGATGGGAGACCACCTAGAAAGACCAGGTGCTGTAGGTGTTAAAACTAAAATAAATAAATAAATAAATAAACGCATAACAAGGGATTGTAAGCTGACAAGGTCCTTGCAATCTGTGAGGTCAACCAAGGGTTGACTTGCCTAAAAACATTAAAAAAAAAAAAAATGATTGGCCATTAGATTACAAAATGATGAAGCCTGGTTGTTCTGATCTATATATCAGTATCTGGTATCAAATATTTATGCAGCCTCCTCTTCTTCACACCCCAACATGATGCTCTAGAATCTGCCAGAGTGAGTTTCTCAACCTTCTAGTCATATCAGCCTTTTTCTGGCTCAGTACCTTAGCAGACATTCCTTCCTCTAATTAAAAATCCCTTTTTCTATTTCTCTTCTTCCTCCAAAACTATGCTGTCTGTTACAGACTGAAAGTTGGTGTCCTCCTCAAATTTATATGTTGAAAATTTTAACCCTGACTGTGATGGTATTAGGAGTCAAGGCATTTGGGAAACAATTAGGTCATGAGTGTGGAGCCCTCGCAAATGAGACTTTTGCCTTTACGAAAGCTGCACCAGAGAACTCTCTCATTCCTTCCCCCATGTGAAGACATAGCAAGAAGAGGACTATCTATGAAGCAGGAAGAAGGTCCTCACCAGACACCGAATCTGCTAGAGGCTTGATCTTGGACTTCCTGGCCTCCAGAACTGTGATAAATAAAATTCTGTTATTTATTAGACACCCAGGCAATGGCATTTTCTTGTAGCAGCCTGAGTTGACTAAGACAATGTTCCTCTTCACCTGCAAAATCTGTACATTTTCTAAGGGCCAGTTCTAAAGTGAAATTGTTTTTCTTAGTGAAATCTTTCCTAAACATATGTAATAGTTTTCTGTTTTAGGGAAATCTGTATATCTCTGTGGTATACTGGACTCTTACCACTTCAGCAACAATGTTCATAATTTCCTCAGGTAATAATAAATATAGTTAAAATCGCCAGTTCTTCTTTTAAATATATTCACTGTAGGAGAGTTACATGACACAATGGTTAAGATGGCAGGATTCAGTGTTTCATTTCCTGCATTCCCATTCAGACTTCACTACTGATGGCTACATGAGATTGAGTAAGTTTCTTAATCTTTCTATGCTTTGGTGTCTTCTTCTATAGAGGAAGATAGTAAGAGAACCACCTTGTATATAGGGTGATTTATATATAATAAGTTTGTACTTAATATACTAATATTTAAATATATTATATTTAAGTAAAATAAATAATTACCATAAGGTTTAATCTGTCATTTGAGATGTCCTTGGAACATAATAAGCACTTGATTAATTCTAATCATTTGAAATATTAATAATGTTAATATTATTTCAACCTTATTTTTTTTTAGTTATTTCATTTTCACAGACAAGAAACTGAGACTCAAAAAAGAAAGCCATCTTAACCCACAACTTAGAGATAACAAAAAAATGGGTACTATAACAGATAATTTAAAATATGTGTAAATGTTCCTTATATACACATGCCCTTCATCGTGGGTCCAGCACGATGAGTTTATTATCCAACTTAGGATGCTAGATATTACTTCCATACACCTGTAATTACCATCTCTGCCCAACCATAGCAGGTCTCTGGCAACTTGCTCACATTTCATCATGCAAATTGTAAAATAGGTTAGAAATAAGTATAGCATTCTGTCATCTGGCATCTAATTTATAATATTAGTGTACTAACAACACTAAGTATTGTCTTATCGCCTGTTACTCTTTTACATTTTACTGTGTCGAATCATCAGGAGTATTATACTGCTTAAAAAATACTCTATAAACTGAATATGCTTTCCTTAAACTTATGACAGACTATGTTCTGATTAAATCATAATATGCCAAAAATACAAGTAAGAAATGTATATATTTTTAGGTAATTAACAGTTGGAATTAGAGATGAATAGCACTTCCTCCCCCTTACCAGTTGGCTAGTGATTATAACTGGTATTTTTGTCCAGCAATTTTTATCATCAGTCTTTCTTACAGAAACTAACAGCCACTTCATCTTTTCAGCTGCTGTAATTCATCCAATTTCATATAAGAACTACAGAAGACAGAGTTGAAATCAGAGAAGAAAAATACCACTTCTCAGAGTTTTAGGCACCACTGATATTAATCAAATGAGTAGTATTTAGATATTTTTGCAATAATTGATGTAGAGGGTTAAATGAAAGACTTATTTTTCTTGCTATAGAAATTCTCCCAAAATGTGTTGTTTTTTATAGTTCTCACATTTCTAGAATGACCTATTTTTTTCTTGTCAATTATGACACTAACAAAGCTACTTCCCAATTCTACATCTTCAAAAGCAAGGATCATAGGGTTAGTCTAGGGAGCTACAGTAAAGCCTGCTAGACTCCTTTCCCCAAGACAGACAAATCAGACAGACCTTGAATCAGTATTGAAATTATTATGATAAAAATAGTTGCCCTCATTTACGTGCCAGATTTGCCTCTGAAGGAGAGAAGATTCCATTAGTAGGAATATTTATTCTTTCAGAAGCATTTGCTTTACAAGGCAGTATGCTAGATACTTAACGGATATCATTATAAATCCTGAGAAATCGTTGCTAATTAAGTCTGATTGTCGCCATTTTACAGGGCAAACTGAAGATATGAGTGGTTAAGGTACTTCTCAATTTCATATAGCTGCAACAAAGCAGAGCTGGGGATTAATTCTGGCTGAACTTATTTGACTCAAAAATTTATGTTATTTTATACTTTCAGCCTATGTTGAGTTAGATGCTGAGAGATGAAAAGGAGATGACTGTAGAACTGACATTAAAGTAAAAGGAACTCTGGGAGGACCTGAACGAAGGGAACAGTGAAAAAAACAGAAACCTGGGAGGGGTGAGATGAGAGCCTAAATGTTGCTTACATTTCTTTAATACTTCTTGTGGACTACAGACTGTTTTCAACACTATCCACCATTAATCCATGAAATATGAATTGACATCATTTTTGAATTCTAAGTTACCAGGAGTATGATGATTCACAGATAGGAAACAGCAAGGGGAAGGAAAATAAGTTTTCTTCAGCCTCACCTCAGCTAACTGAGATAGTTTTCTAAGCTATGTGTCCAATTATAGGGCCAGGGGTCTATGCCAAATTTTCAGGGCATTCTAATAAGTTATATAACAATAATGAAAAATACATAAAGTTAATGTTAATTAAACATTAAAATTAACTAACATTAATTAAAAATTAATTTGAAAGATTGAAAATTCACATAGAATGTAATATAAAGTGTTTTGGTGTAAGTTTTAAATTGACCCACAAATAAATCTAAATACTAGTATTTTATTTTATTTTTAAATAAATAAAATTTATTTCATTTTATTTTACTTTGCAATAGGGTCATGTGTTATACTTTTTCTACTCATAAAAATTTTCATCATAGTTACCTAATTTTTAATATGGAATAGTAACTATTTTAGAATAATTTTAAAATCCAAGATAGTTAAGTGAGTCCTTTGGTTTAGGAAAATATTTCTATCTATTAGTATGGTTTGTAATTATCATAACCGAATTTATCCCTTAAATTTTAGGTTTATAACTGTTCCTGGTTCAAACCAAGCTCCTCCTGAGTAATGGCCTCAGTTTACTTCAAATCTAACTCTTTAAGATAGGGTTCCCTGCCCATTACAGCTGTCCAGTTACAAACACCCTGGATTTTCTTTTGTAAGTTGCCCCACAGGATAACTCAGTGTCTCTATAAAGTCCAGCTCATTGGGCAAGCCTGCACAATCAGGTTTCAAAGATGGAAGTCAGTGTGATAAATAATATCATACTCCAGATGGTCACAGAGACCTTTCTTTTCTTTATTGTTGAGAGGCAGAAATGCAGACTCCATTTGTGAATGTTGTCACAGTCAATTGTTTGTAATAAACCCGTGTGTGTTTTCATTTTAACACTTTGTAAAAAAGTGTTAATTTGTGAAAAAAATAAAATTGATGCCATGATTTCAGGAAAGTCCCACCTTGCCTAAAAATATGTAAACACCATAAAGACTATCTACATTCTTCATATACAGGCAACAGACTTGCATAGCTGACAAGCCATGGGATTTAGAGTTAGAGGAAGAAAGATTAGAAAGCCAACTACATAATTTAGCAACTGGATAACTTAGAGTGTTTCAGAAACGAGACTCTGGGATAAGTATTAAAGTACAAGTAGCTAATTTGGTAAGCGATTACAGGAGTGGGGAAATGACAAGGAGGAAGTGAATTGATTAAAGGTGCTTATAGATACAAGTTACTATCATAAGCGAATAGAGCTCAATCCTGTTGGAAAACCCTAAAAATCAGTAGAGAATGTTCTTAAGAGCTATCCCACCGAAAGAGCAAGAAAGCTGGGTTTTATATACCAATATCCATCAGTTATTGGTGAAGAGCTGTTATGAGGATGTGTTAAGTAGTAACTGTGATGCTTTCTAGCATGAAGTCAACGCTCCACATATTTTTCCCTTCATTCAGGGTACCAAGTGTTGCCCCTGTCCATTGTCTGGAGGATGATATCTGGGGCATCCCTCCCTTCTCTTTCAATTTGCTCATTTTGGCCTGGAAACTTTTTGAAAAGCTAACAATAATGTGAAAAAAGCATTTTAATATTTTCCTAAGTAGTGCATAAATAACAAATCTATGTTTGCTGTTAATATTGTCAAGGCTGCTTATTTAAGATTATCTAGGGAAGTAAAATTATTATGATTCTCCAATTATTCCTAATATTATTTAGTAATTATTAGATATTGGAAAAATTGTTTCTTTGCTTAGAGATTCACATTTGTCATCTGAAGCAAATAAAAAATAAAAATAGGACTTCTGACTTAGTATCAACAAATATAAAGCTACCCGTCCTTGTAGGTTTGATGGATGACTTATCGCACAATTACTCAGCATGTTCAACACAACACTCCCAAAGATCAGAAGCAAGATGCAAGGTTTGAACATACAGTAGATCATAATTTCCATTTAGGATTTAAATTACATCTAAGATCATTTTGAGATCTAATAGTCAAGAAACCTAGGATTTTCTGTCCTATTGTAAGTCTAAGAATATTGAAGTAGATCAATTGTTTATTCAAATAAAATTCTTTGTGAATTACAACTGTATGAGGTCAGAAAAAACAAGCTGGTTCAGTTTAGGCAGGCATGTGGATTTGCAACTGAATGTTTAAGTATCTGAGGCACCCCACCTATTGACCCTTGAGGCACATCTGAAGAACTCTTGAGCTCTAGGCATTCATTAAACTAATCCTAATGAGTACAGGTGGCTGGACCAGCTCATAGCTGGAGGTGAGGCCAGGAGTAAAAGTGGGCATCGTGACTCCTGAATGACATTCTTCCCAATACTCAGGGCTCAGTGCACATAATAAGTCCTGACATAGTTTTCTGGTGAAGAAAGTCCAATAAATTTCCTCAGTAGGCTTCCACAACACAAATCACTCTTGGTTAAACTGCTCCAGCAGGATTTAGAGGCAGGAAATAGCACATTCCCTAACATTATTGTGAAGAAAGATTGTTTCAAAAAAGAGGTATGCTGGCTTAGATATGTGGTATCACAGTGTACAGCTTCCAGACAAAGTATAGTACAAAGACAAACCACCAAATAATAACCAGAAAAGGGAGATGAGTACATTGTATGTGGAAAACAGAAACTGAGGCCACATAAATAAATAAGCAATGTGAAATACAGTAAAAGGAGAAGAGGTCATTACTGTATTATAGCAGCTAATATCAATACCAAAGTTGTAATTAGAAAAAAAAAAACACACACACAATATTTTTGATAACTATGCTATTCATTCTGATTTCAACAATATTTATGAAGTTTGGTCATTACGCTCTTTAACCCTGAACAAGTAGTATAAGAATTTTTTGTGTGTCCTAACATTTTTGGAAGCAATTGATATGCACAGATGGAATGCTAAATAGATAGTGTAAAACTGTTTACGTTATATTTTCTTTTCCTGAATGGCAGCTTTACCTACATTTCAGTAATGTCTTAATTAAATTACAATGTTTTGTCAACAGGAGGTCAAGAACTTTAGTGCTAGCCAGAGGTCATCAAGATTCAATACTCCTTTTTGTTGGTGGGTTGATCCTTTTCAATTTCTCACTAGTTTTATACAATTAAGTTCCCTGTAATTATATAAAAAACACAAAAATTTGATTTTTACATATATTTAAAACTAAAATCTCCATCTATTACCAATCATTAATACACTTTAACACCACCGTTTTTCAAAATCTGTTTAAAGTTTTAATTTAATTTGTTTCATATGATTTGACAACATTTTTATAGACT
Organism: Pteropus vampyrus; assembly: GCF_000151845.1. NCBI lineage: Eukaryota > Metazoa > Chordata > Mammalia > Chiroptera > Pteropodidae > Pteropus > Pteropus vampyrus. Next base: position 10,566,824 of record NW_011888810.1, read on the forward strand.
TGCCTGCAGTAGAAAAATGTTGATATTCTGATTATGATGTATTTTTAATTTCCTCATTAAATCAACTATCCAACTTTTTACTTATTCACTTAATTATACAATTATTTCAATATCTGTTTTCCTAATAAATATTTATTGAGACTTGACTGGGTGTCAGGCACTGAAAATATAGTGATAACTAAGACAAATCAAGTAGCTGCATTTATGGATCTTATATTTAATTGAATCAATTATTTTTTGTTTTCTTTTGTTGGTTATATTATGCCTTTAATTTATAGGGAGGATATTTCGTGTCAACTGCCTTGCTAACTCTAATTATGCTGACATACTTGCAAATATGGCCTTGTTATACCTGTTTTTCTGATATGGCAACTATAGGCTCCTATAGGATAGATGATGTGTATGTAATGAAACTGCCAAATTAATAACTAGGCTACATATGGAACCAAAGCCTTTTTGACTGACTGAAAAATACTGTTGCTATCATACCACACTAATCTGAGAGATTTCCAAAGGAGAGAAATGGTGGCTAGATATCTCACAGATTGAAATAGGTAATTGCAGTTTAGCTTGGGAACAAAAATACTCACAGGTCACTACTGTAGTTCGAAGTTATGATAATGGCATAAATAAAAACATTCCTCCATTTTTAATTGTACATAGTATGTAACTTTAAAAAGTAAAACTGACTCTTTTGTGGACACCTCTGGGATTGTATGTCCCTCCCCTGTCCTCATGTGAGCACGGCATAACCTCGCCATCCCCACATCATATTTGATTTGGTTCATCTAGAGTTGGTATATAAAACTACTTATATAAGTTGTTTCATTTCATTCTCACAATAGCAATGTGAGAATTGTATTAGGATCCCATCTAAAGGTCAGGAATCAGAGAATTTACATGGTATGCTTGAGGTCACATGGTTTTGTTCCTTCTAGAAAGGATCCAATGACCCAAAGGAAGTAACATCCATTTTTTATTTATCAGTCTTATTTGAGTCTTAAATTCTTTATGTACCCCTTTCCAACTTGTTAGCTTCTACCTGTCTCATGGGTCGGGCATCATGTCCTGGACCGTTAGGCGAGGTGTAGTGCTCTTCTACTCAGCTTCAGTGTCTTCTTGTGCTCCCCCTGCTACAATCTTCTTTATTTTTTTTTAATTGTTCTATGGATCTTTTTTTATGATGGTCTAACCACAAACTGTCTAGCCACTAGAGTCTAGGAACAAATAAACCTTAGATATCTTTTTATTCTAGGTGCTTGATACAATGTGTATCATACTGACTACACTGAATAAATGTTTTTGAATGAATTAAGTGATACATCTTTAGTTTCCAAATAGCTACATTCTCAATTTTGCAGTCCTATTTTCTTATATGATCTCATAACAAGATGTGACCAGAAACCCCTCATATAATTGTCATTTTCAAAAAAGATAGATTAAAGGGGGAACGTTCCAAATGACACTAAATCACATTTTCACCATCTCAGAGCAAGGAGTGAGTTAAGCCATTAACAGAGATTACTTCATGTATGAAGAAATTTACCAGTGAGGTATTATCTTTCCACTTAACAAATGGAAAAATCACGGTAACTTCCAAGCTCCCACAAGGAGTGAATGGGAAGCTGTGATTTCTGCCCTGTCTTTTGTCCGCTACATTGTGCTAATGGCCATTGAACGGCCAATGAAATCCAAACTCTTCACCATGAATTACAAAACTCTTTGAGATTCTTTTCTGCCTTATTTTTCTAGGTAATAGCTATTCGAATCTTCTTTTAGATAGCTTGCTCATCAACTATTAATTTTTCTAGATTGGAGTTTTAAACATGCAGTACGTTCTGACTGATCTCACTTCCCTGTGACCCTCCCTCTGCACGCAACCCTTGACCAATATTTACTTATACTTCAGTTCACCTTAAGTGCCCTTCCTAGGTTAAACAAGATTTTTTGCTTTAGTTATTTTCTAATATCATCTGTACTGCTGTTTTGCACTCATCAAAATCAAAATTAGACAATTATATTTCAGAATTTCTATTTAAAGCCTATATTCTCTTCTAGACTATAAACTCTATAAGGAAATAGTTTATAACAACATATTTGGCGGGTGGGGTTTGGACTTTTTTGTTTCAAAATATTTTTTAACTTTTTTTTTATTTTTGAATTACAGTTGACATACAGTATTATGTTTCAGATATACAACATAGAGATGAGACATTTATATAACTTTCAAAGTGATCACCCTGATAAATCTAGTACCCATGCTATAATAACTGTATGATGCCATACATAGTTATTATAATAGTACTGATGATAGTCCCTATGCTATACTTTACATCCCCATGGACATTTTGTAATTCCCAATTTGTATACTCCTCAATCCCTCCCCACACTTCAACCATCCCCCCAACCCCTCTTCCATCTGGAAACCATTAAAATGTTCTTTGTATCTATGAATTTCTTTCTGTTTTGTTTGTTTATTTGTTTTGGCTTTTAGATTCTACGTATAAGTGAAATCACATTGTATTTCTCTTTCTCTGTCTGACTTATTTCACTCAGCATAACCTCTAGGTCCATCCATGTTGCAGATGGCAAGATTTTATTCTATTTTATGTCTGGGTAATGTTCTATTGTAAATTCGCACGACTTCTTCTTTATCCATTCCTGTGTTGCTAGACACTGATGTTGCTTCCATTTCTTGGCTATTGTAAATAATGCTGCAATAAGCAAATTAGTGTTTGGGTTTCTTTGGATAAATACTCAGAATTCTCTCTCTTGTTATAGCCTTTGTTTTAAAGTCTATTTTGTTTGATATAAGTAGTGTAGTTCTGGTGCCTATCGAGTATGTCCTTTGGGTATGTCATTTGTGGGTGATGCTTGGGTGTGGTCTGAAGCTGGCCACTGGGTGTGTTAATTCTGGGGTCCCATTAGCAGGGGCGGGGTAAGGTAGGAGGGGGCCTCTGGTGCAAGCCAGCCATTGCCTGTGTCCTGCCCTGGATCAGTTGGTGTGAACTACAAAGCAATCTGCAGATGATGCCACTCATTCTGTGTTGGGAGTTGCCTGGAAGAGGTAAGCTGCAAACTGAAGCAGGCTGCTGCTAGTGCCGGGCTTGGGGCTGCTTACCAAGAGGTATGGGGTATGCTGAGGCCAGGTATTGTTTGTTTGGGGTTTGTGAACCCTTGAGAGATTTTAGAAAAGTCCACAGCATGAGCCAAGATAGGCTATACAAAAACAAATTTTGAATGAATGTATACTAAATTGAAAATATCAGAAATGAAAACGATTTGATAGGCAATTTTGATTCCTCATGGAACACTTGAATTCTCTCTGCATGATGACCCCATATGTCTAACCCTTATTTTTTAAAATTCTATATCATCTTTAACAACGAAGACTTTTCCACTTATTGCTACTTTTCCATCAATGTTTGATTAATGTTGAAAAGTTTGAACACCTTTAAGAGATTTGTAAGCCTAGAAATGCTACAAAGGTAATTTATTTTTAAAATAATAAAACAATCATTTACATAAAAATCTTTTGTGGTAGTTACATAATATCAGTATGTTATTAAAATAACAAAAGAACCTCAATTGATAATACTGCACGAGATTTACAATGATGTATAAAATATAATGAAAATAAACACAGAGACCTATGAAAATGGCCAGTGTAACAGCTAAATCACATAGATGAAGAAGGCACAAGCTTTATAGTGATTTGTAATTTCAAATGAGCCTGAAGGTCAATCAGACTAAATATTCTCCTTCTATGTCTTTATCTTCCTTTATTGGGTTTGCTGAGAACAATAAAAACCTATAAGTCAAACCCAGATTTTCTTCTAATGCAGATATCCATTTTATTCTCATTTTAGTGGACCTCTGTCCCCGATGACTATCAAATAGGAATCTCGATGTATTCTCCATTCGAGCTTTCTTTCACAAGACAGCAGCCTTATGCATAGCAGATCAGTGTCATAAGATATTATGTGTTGACCTTTGGTTTCAGGTTACATCCAGAGAACAATGTCAGTTGCTATTAAACGTTTATTTGAAAAAATTTCATCTGCCTAAGAATTTCACTTTGCATGATTGACATCTCAGGACTCAGACCAGAAAAAAAAAAAATTAAAAAAAAGAAAAAAAAATAAGTATTTTCAAATTCTAACTTTTTTTTATTCAGATGTATATGCCTTTGATAATTCTAGTCTGCATCTACAATAGCAGTCATTCCCTAAAGCAAACAACTGCCCCTTGACTTTGAAACCTTCCACTTGAAATCTATATACAGTTCTTCTCTCAGGTCTATGGAGAACACTGATCTCTATTTATAGTGGTGTACAGTATGTTTTCATAGGTCTGTATAGGCAATGAATTCACTTAAACATTGTACTCTAAACATTTAATAATATTATAATGTTGACCACCTTTCCTTGAAAAATAGAAGCACGTGCCCCCTGAATGTTACATGGTAAGGCAAGGAAATCGTGAAAAAAAGTAAGACTGATAAAAGTCTGATCGTTAAACTTAAGTGCCTATTGGATGATATTTAACCAAATGACACCTGTGATGTGTGTGTGTGTGTGTGTGTGTGTGTGTGTTAGGGGGTATTTTGTGTATTTCTTTTAATGATATCCAAACCATCTACATCATCCTTTCTGAAAAGGAAAAAGCAATGTTTTTAGCACATGTAATATTTATACCATTTCATCCTCCCAATAATCTTGTGAAGTATTATCACCAATATGGACAAATGATGGTTCAGAGAGATTAATTAATAGCCCAAGGTCACATGTCAAATGGGTGATTAAATTCAAATTTGAAAGCAGGATTATAGAAAAGGAAAATCTGTATTGTTTCCAATCATCTTTATCTTTTAAGCAGCAAAAGGCCATATGTGTACCTTCATATTGTCTTTCCTTGACACTTAATCCAATCAATTCAACAAAAGCCCCAGAGCTCTATGTAGAATTTTCCAAAGGATAATGCATTGATTTTCTAAATTTGGAAAGGGTTGCTTTCAGACCATATGCAGAAAAAGAAGAAAAAAAAAAAGAGAGAGAGAGAGAGGTATAGTTCACTATTGAAAGATGAATGTTTCCAAAAGAGATACTTCCAAGGAATAAAGTGAGAAAAATAAAGTACCTATTGAGTGAGCAAGCCATAATGTCATCAACTAGTTTTAGACACTGTGCTCTGCAATGAATCACCTTCTAAAGCTTAAAATATCACAAAGCTCAAGCCAAGCTTTAGCAAATGAAGAGTTATGGAAAGCTTGATGCTATTAATAATAAAAACAATTTCAGGGATAATGTAAGAAAAGAGAGAGAGAGAGAGGGAGAGGGAGAGAGAGAGAATATAAAAGAGGAAGAAAGGACAAGAAAAAAGGAAAAGCAATGTTTTGTGTTTAAGAATCTGACTTTACTTTTTGACTCTCGGGAAATTAAAGAGAAAGTGTAGCTAGATTTTTTTCTACTATGTGTCATTTCTAGTTGCAGTAGATGATTGGAAACGATGAAAGAAGCAATGATAAATAACTATCAGAAGGGAGGATAACGACTAATAATGTCTTTCAGAGTCACATTTACCAGATTTGAGAATGAAAGTGTTATCATGTTTGAAAATGGACAATTTTATTATATCTGAAAAATTCAGTAGGCCCCTATTTGCAGAAATTATTGAAAATAGTGCAGACTTTCAAGTTAAATTAATAATTTTAATCTAAAATTAAACAAATGGCCTTTGGGGGATTTGAAAATTATGCAACTCTTACTCATCTTCTGAAGACCTCTGAACTTCCTCAATGAAGCAAACATACAACCTCCCATAATGCATACAGTGATCCTACTTTATTATGTCTCTGAACATACTGAGTTTCTTCCATATAACACCTTAATATTCACTATTTCATTCATCTACATATTTATTGAGTTCTTATTGTATGGCAGCATCTGTTTCAATTCTAGAATTATACTTGCAAATAAATTTAAAAATTGCCTCTTGAATCAATATTTTAGTGAGGGAGACAATAATAAACAAATAAATAAAAATTATTTCAGATGTTCAAAAGTGCTATGAAGAAGATACTGTGCTCTGCAATGAATCACCTTCTAAAGTAAATCAATATCAGGCAATTTGGAGAGAGATGTCATTTAGATAAGTAGCCAGAGAAGATTCCAGTGAGAAGGTGACATTTATAGGGAAGCCAGAATGATAAGAAGGAGCCACCTGATGAACTGAGTCCAGAATGTTTCAGAAACAGAGCGATTGACCCTAAAAATATTGAGTTAAAAATGAACATACTCTCAGAACAGAAGGGAAGTACTTATGGCTGGAATTTACTGAGCGTGAGGGGTTAAGTTGGAGAGTAAGTCAGGAGGTAGAACCTGCAGGGGTATGATACACTTATTACTTCTGTCTAAAACACTCTGAGTTGTCTGGATTCTTATCTCCTATCCTTCATTCTATGGATCTCAAAAGCAATAGATTTTATATTGAACTGAGCCATCAATATTCACTTGGATTAAGTTCTAGCATTAAACTACCTAGTATTGTCAGGGTCATATCTATATTCATCCTTTTTCACATGAGCTGTTGTCAAGTGAAAATGGGCCAGGAACCATGCAGTTTTGAAAGCATTATGGGGAAACTGAAAGAGATTGAGATGGAAGTCAAAGACCCACATTATAACCCTTTTCTTTCACTTACTGTCTCTCTGGTATTTTGGTCAAGATATCTTTTCACCCAAATTCCCTCATCTATAGAGTAGAGAAAGCAATGGTGTTCTTGGCTGAATAGATCATTGTTCAAATATATGAAGGACCTTGAATGATAATAGGATGAGACTTGAGAAGGCAGATCTGGATAAAGGAGATTGAAGGCAAGGAAAGATCTAGCAAAAACATTATACATAGGACTGAGTTGGGAGAGGAATAAGCTCAAAATGTGTAATCATGTCAAAAGAATAATGGGGGGAAACACTGTTATGCCCTTGATAGGATAAAGTCTAAGAATGGCTGGTGGCTAGGCTTTGGTTTTGTTTATTAGGTTGTTTCATTGTTGTCTTATTTGTTTATTAATATGAGAAGGTCAGTCCATATTCTATTGTACCTGGCACATAATAAGCATTTGATAAATAAATGTGTGTTAGATGAATGAACGAATACAAATGACTAAACTGATAGATGTGTACACCCATGTAGACACTTAGCAAAGCCTTAGTGCTCAATGCAGTTCATCCTTTCAGAACTCCCATGCTCAGGAATGCAGTAGGAACTCAGAGAGCCAGATTCATCCTAGAGTCTAGGACTTAGAAGGCTCTTCCACAAACCTATTTGGCAGGGTCTTTGGTGAAAACTCAAGAACTATATAAGTAACTAGTGCAATTAAGTGACTGAACACAGCTCAGAAAATGGAAGTTCTCCCAGGTTAGAGTTTTCATAGTGGATTCCTAGATCAACTGTTTCAGAAACACCTTGTGAGTGTCTTCAGAAGCAAGTCCCAGGGCTCCATATATATTAGATTGATAAGCATCTCTTGGATTGGAGCCCAAAATTCTAAATTTCTGAAAAGTCATTTAGTTGACACATGTGTTCCCAAAATTTTAATAATCTTTGTTTTAGTGGTTTAACAGCATTTTCTTTTCCATTTAAGTTATATGCATGGGGGATATAAAGCAGAATTAAGAAGCAGAATTAAAAATATATGTATTCCATTAAGAAGCAGAATTAAAAATATATGTATGGTTCCCCAATTATATCCAAAAGAATTATTTTGAAAAAAATAAAATATAAGAAGAGGAAAAGCAGAGAACCAGTGCAAGTGTAAGATCTGGCTTTTAAAGTGACAGAAAATCCAGTGCTAGTCAACCATAGAATGCAGCTAGTTCAAAGCTAATTAATCTTCAGTAGCTGTAGTAACAGAAATTGTGCACTCATCAGAACAATGACAGTGACGGTCCCATATTGTTGGAGTACCACAGGAATGCTGCATTAATGCTTAGGTGCTAATTCTTAAAAGGATATTAAACAAAATAAAATAGCCCAGGTTAAAAGATTATGTACTAGAAGAAATAACCAAAGAAACTCGAATATTTGGCTTAGATTAAAAAAAAAAATAAATAGACCACTATAAAATTTAGCTTCAAGTTAGTGGAGACTGACCTGAGAGAGTAGCCAGATTCTCTCTGGGGGGGTGGGAGTGTAGAGAGGGAACTCTTGAAAGCTTCAGCGTGATTATTTTACTTGAACTAAATAAAGACTTGCCCATTTTATTGTACTATTTAAAAAGCTATACTGTATATAGATGATAGTAATAATGTTTAAATAATGTTTGATAAAAATGTTTAAAATGTGGGGAGGTGGTATCTACAGTTCTTCATGCTAATATACATGCACAATCTCTTCTGATTTTACCCATAAGCAGGTCTACAACTTTTTTTTTAATAGTTGTATAGTGGTATATGTAGTTGCATGTCCTATTTAACATTATAATCTGAGATTTTTATGTGGATTTGTATTTATCATTTTTATGGCTACACAATAGACCATCATGTGTTATACCAAAATAAGCCATTTTTTCTGCTATTGATTACATATGTACAAAGAGTTCTGGACAACAGAAGATAAAAAATTAAATGGAGTACTTCAAAATAACAGAATTTTAGGGCTCCAGGAATATTTTGAGATAATTTCTATAGACAAGCACTTTTATGAAGAATAGATTTTGAGTAGTAAAAAGGGCTACTTTAGGTCCCTCAATAAGTAGAGGAACCACTTCTGCTTCCCAGATCAATGCTCTTTTCCCATCTTAGCACCAGAAAGAACTGGTTCTCCTTCTTTAAAAGTACTCAGGTAGATCACAGGGATGACCTGCAGGGACATGGTAAAGGAGATTTAAGTATCAAAGGGGGGACATGCAGTGCAACCATTAAGAGATTTTCCAAGATGAAGATTACATGACTTTGTGTAGTAAGGGCTGGTCCTGAGGAAGGAGAGATCACTATTTCATAGTGTGGCTCGAAAGTAGTTCCTAGAAGAGAGGCATGCACTGAACCAAGAAGACTAGAGAGTTTTCAGGTATTATTTATGCCAAGGTGAATACATTGATATGGTATTGAAAACTCTGCATGCTTATGAATCTGGTATAAAGACATTATAAATAGGGTATCTCAAATGTTCAATATTCATGATATCATTAATACTTTACAATAAAGTTGTAGCTACTTTTTGCAAAGGTAATAAATGATAGGTAATAAAGGATGACCCATTGAAATACAATCTGAGACAAATAAAGGTGTTATATCTCCTAATCTGTCATGCTTCTGTCCAACCATTTCAAAGCAAACAAGTTTAATATGAAAAATAATCTTTCTAGAAAGACTTCAGAATATAATTAATGAGTATATAAGGTATTTTCTGGGACAACACTAGGTGCCTTGGTAGGTGTGGCCTTATGCATACCAGATGGATGCTTTTATACTCATCTGCCTTTTTTAAATCTTATTTTTATAAAATTCTCTAAAATCGAAGCTCATTAAATACAGTATTTCTATGTTATTTGCAGAAGATATCTACTGCCAGATTTGGTCGGTTGTCTATAATTTCTCACTTAAGAGGGTAATTTATTCATGACATTAATTGATGATGAAGTGATTATTAAAGCGACATGGTGTGCCATTCCTTTCAGTTTCTGTGTCATTTTACACCGAGCTGGGATCTGTCTTTTCTGAATCTCTGTGCCAAGATAATTATATGGTCATATGTAAATCACCACATCCCACCTCTCTGATTTTTGAATGAAAACCAGGGATAGAATTACTGTAGATCCATAACCATTTTATACACATCATAAAAGGATTTTCAAAATTTAATATGAACTATAAGGTGAAGATTAATTTGAAGGAGTATTTTTAGAACACATTATCAGAAATTAACTTTAATGATAAGTTTGGAAGGTTTTAAACTTAAGTCAATGAAAGCTACAGTATTGTGCATTTATTCTCTTTACTAACTTCTTGTTAAGACACTCTGTGACTTGTCTTTTATTTTATAACAAGATATTTAAGAAGTTGATTTGTATGAGTCATAGTCATAATTATTAGGCAGTATAAAAAGATAATAGATTTTAGAACTTTTTTTTTATTTTTTAAGAACTTAAAATACTACCATGAACTCTTGCACTATTGAATCTAAAATAGAATCTCTTAAGTGTCTGACTTTAAACATCAACTTAAACTTCAAAAGGATATTAAAAAAAAATGAAACCCTGTATTGACAAATTTAATTCACTCTTCGTAATGTATAGATTATTGCCTTTCTGTATAATGCAGGGACTCAGGAATAGAACTGTATTCTTTCAGTAACAGCATAATTTGATCTTCAGGGGGAATTATTAGCCACTGTGGTGCCAAAACAAAAATGAGGCTTTAGAGGGAGTAGCTAAATATTGGAATTACCTTTATTCATATTGTTCAGGCCCAAAATCTAAGTATGAATCCTCGCTTCTTCATACCAATATCTAATCATAGAATCTCGTATATTCATGCTTTAAACCAGGTATATAATGCTTATCTTTCCACCACTTTTATATTTGCATCCCACTCTATCACAGTCTCTTGCTTAGAATATTCATATTCTAATTGGTTTCCCTAGTTCTACCTTTACCATCTATAATATATGCTCCATTCAGTAGCCAGCATGAATCTCTGAATATGAATCCAATAATATTCTTTGCTTGCTTAGAAACCTCCAATGGCTTTTCATCACACTCAAAATAAAATTAAAATTCCCTATACAGCCTACCTATTCAAGTATACTATGGTCCCTAACTACCATTCTGACCACATCAGCTGAAACTCCCCTGCTCTCCTACTTACCTCTAGCCAGGCTCATTCTATTTCTGCTTCTGAAAATATGAACTTATGTCCACATCAGGGTCTTGGCACTTACTATTTCCTCTGGTGAGAACACTTCCCTCCCAGATATCTTTCATGTTCCATCCCTCTCCTCAATCAGATATCCAGTGAAATGCATTCTTCTCCAAAGAGCTGTTTAGATCCTTCCCTCATTTTATCTGCATAGCATTTATCACTACATTAGAAGTATGTGATGTTATTCTCCCTCATGACGATATACGCTCAATAAAGAAGCTTACCCCTTATGATCATATGAGTGCTTGTCCATAGTTCATATCTATTTAGTGAATTGTTGAATATATTAATAAATAAATTGATAGGCTGTATAAATATATAAATTAATAACATGGATTATTTTTTCCAAACCCATCGGACTTTCACATAATTGTGAATATACCCTCACTTTATCTCTTAGTCTTAATTTGTTGAAAATCCTTTCACCCCAAATTTCAATATACCTGCTCTGACACCTAAAAGTTCTTGAAATATTCATCACCAATCCCAATTATAATTATAATTTCCCAAAGTGAAACTAGACTGATAAGATTCTAAAACACACCTCTGATTCTTATTTGCTTACATGGTATGACAAAAGTCCTTCATGAGTAAAACATATTCATCTAATAACTTTAAAAAAAATGCATAAAATAAGAAAAATTCAAATTCATTAGTGATGAACCTCAATTTTCAGGGTATGTTCCTTAAACTAATCAAAATGGTCTGTGCTTTTAACTGGCTACAACTAGGAAAGCTTTGGTCTTAAACACTCTCCACTTTAGAATAACAATAGCATAATAGGGGAAGAACAGGGTATACAGCAGTGTTATGATGACTGAGAAGGAGATGGAAGCACATCGAGATTGGGAACTACCCACATTGCAAGCAATGATTATTTCTGTCTTATTGTTTAAAACATACTAAGGCAATTTATTTCTCATCCTGGACTGTGTATTCTTGAGAGTACACCCCTGGCCTCTGGCCTCTCTCTCTATTATGCCTAGATTAGTCTTTCACAAATAGAAAATAACCAGTGAAAGGGTTTGGATGTATTCTCTATATGCCCACATAGCGACTTGTACATAATCAATTTAGAAAAAAATGCTTGATGAATGAATGATTGCAATGCATATTGTTTCCTGAAGAAACATCTTTAGAGAAAAATGCATTTCCTTACAAAAGACTTAGAGACTTAATAAAATAGATATTATGTCACATTTTTCAAGCATAGCTGGGCATTGTCCAAAGATAATAAAGTAAATACAATAGACATAAAGCCACATAATTAAAGCAGCTGAATTAATGTCATCTTCTGGAAAAGTATACATTGGTTCTCTGTCCTTCTAATATATTTTGAAACTTAATTTTGACTGGCCTCCAGAGAACCTTTTTCTTCCTTGGCCAATGAAAACAATCTTACTTTTTTTTTTTTTTTGCATTATAAGATAGATCCTTCTGAAATCACATTTCTAAATTACCAGTTAATAAAGGTCAGTCATGCAGGAATTTGATTGGTTGAACTGATTTCACTAGGTATGATATGGTAATACAGGAGATGAAGAAAGCCTGTCTTATTAAGATCTGTAATTTGAAAGCCAAGAAACATTTTGGAATAATAGCACACAGAATTCTTCAAGCATTTGAAGTATACAGAAAATGTTAAAATAAACCATAATGCTCTAAATGAAGAATTCATCCTATGCAAGATAGATAAATTTATGCTAATTGTTCATTTAGAGTGGATAAAATTGCCTTCTACTTAGTAAGCACTGACCTCATCAGGGATCTGTGGAGTTGGAAGCAAATGAAAGTGACATACTTTTAAAGAGCAAAAAATAATAAGAAAATAAAATCAGTGCCCTAACCTGAAAGAATCAGATGCTAATATGAATATATCCTAATAAATATCAGGAACATATATAAAACAATTCTAACTAAATAGCAATGGTCACACTCATGAATTGTTTTCACATATCATGTTAAGTATTTTAGTTCCAATACATGTTTATTTTTTGTAATTGTGGATTTTCAGCAGAAAACATAGAAAACAGTCAAATTAAAAACAGTTATAGCCAAGATTGAATTAAATTGAGGTCAAAAGTGGGAACCAAGAATGCAGGATCCTTGTTAAAAGATGAGAATATATTGCAACAGAATTCAAAACCAAGAATGCAGGATCCTTGTTAAAAGATGAGAATATATTGCAACAGAATTCAAAACTTGCATTCTCCATTACTTCAAGCACTTTTAAATTATTGTGCAGGAGCAATAACACTTTTATCCACAAATGTTTAGGAGGAAAATATAAATTTGTCACTTTTGAAGAAGAAAAATCACAAGCTTTTATTAGACAGCCATCATGAAGAAAAAGACTGCCAAACACACACCCATGTGAAGGAAGCACATATAAAACTGGACTTAATATATGCAGATTTGTTCAATGGGGTCCTCAAAATATTTATTAAATGGGCTTTCAATGTTTTATTTACCATCATCAAGCCTAAAGGATGAAGGTATTAAAATATGTTATGCAAGAGCCTGGTAGATTATTTAATCCATTCTCCACCCATTTTTACAGATGATAAAACTGACATTCAGAGTCACAGGAAAGTATGTGTTAACATTCCTCATTTTCATTCCAGGCCTTTTCCAAAGTAGGGGAAAAGACTTAAGCTATAAATTATTTCTCGTAAGTTTGTACAAGAAAGTTCAAATGAAAATTAAACGGCTTACAGACTTCATCAGCCGCTCTCATGGCTCCAAAGGAAGTGAATTTAAGTTATAGATTCACAGCTTTCAGTCAAAAGTGGGTGGGAGGAATGTATCTCCACTTCCTTACTTCCTCATATGTCTGTGCTATTCTACCATTAAGTCACAAGCAGAGTGAAATGACAAGAAAGGCCTTGACATCAACTTTGAAGCACAGTTTATAATGCTTTCATCATTGTTGGGCAAATAGAACTGGGCAAGTTTCCATATGTCTGTAATGGATTTAGTTGTTTAATGCTTTTCCTATCGGCATGTATTGTTAAGATGTTAAATTCCACGAGTGAAGCATGAATTTACATTGTAATTATTACCACCTCCCAGCCTGCAAAAAAGCTATATTCCTGGACTTTACATCTAGAAATTGGATTCAACTTTGAACATGAAAACTTATATTTAATTTTTTTTCTGTGGGAAGGGAGAAATAAAGGAAAAGAGAAAGGGGAACAAAAGGAGGAAGGGAGGAAAGTAGGAGGAGGGAGGGAGGAAAAAACAAGGAAAGAAAAAATACTTTGTACATTGTTAAAAATGAGGTTTGAAAAATTAAGAAAACATTGTCAATGGAAATTATTAGATCACAATGTTACCAAATGTATATAGATTCAAATATCAAATAAAATATTTGTAAATGCACTACATAGTTACTTTATATACTATCTACATTATGCTCATTATGCTCTAACAGTTATGTTAGGGTAACTTAACATGGAAAAGAAAGAGTGTTCTGTGATCTCGAACTTGACTAATCTTTTCTAATTCTCTTTTTAAAAATATAATGACTTGATGTGACTTACAGAGCAATTAGTATAAAGCAATAGTTCTTAAAGTGTGGTCCCTAGACCATATCGGCATCTCCTGGGAACTCGTTAGAAATGCAGTCTTAGGCTCCCACCCTATACCTATGAATCTGAAGTTCTGGAGGTGGGTCCAGGAATCTGTCTTTTAACAAACCCTCCTGGTGTTTTGGATGCATGTTGAAATTTGAAAATATTTGTTTAAAACAACATAAAACAGTCAATTTTTTAAAATTATCCTTTTGGACAATTTCCTAAAATATGCAGTAAATATATGGTATAGTAAGGATGCATGTTCTCCTAAGCACAAAAAATATATATTTAGAGACTGATTTAAATAATTTGTTTCCATGTATTATGTTCATTCTTTTTAAGTTTCAAAGGTGAAACTCAAATAATTATAGTAAAAGAGTGGAAGGACCAAAAAGCTGTTTCATTTAATACAATTGGCAACATTTTTCCTAATGCAGAATGACAGAGGCAGATAACCTGGTCGCTTAGGTGAAAATAGGTGTTTATCTATATACTAGTGTATTTTCAGGGTCTGAAAAAATTAACCTTATGTTTCTATATCTCTATTTGATAGACAAAATCATAAGTCTTTGTGCATATTAAGTGGTGGTAATGGTTAAAATGCAAATAGTTGAAGAAAGGCTAGTACTTTTATATTAGCAGTCATTCATATTTGAGAAAACAAGAGTTGAGTGTGCCCCTTATCTTACCACACACAAACAATTCACTCGAAATGGATTAAACACCGAAATGTAAGACTTGAAACCATAAAACTCATAGAGGAAAATGCAGGAAAAAAGCTCCTTGACATTGGCCTTGGCAATATTTTTTTTGGATGGGATAACAAAAGCTCGGGCTACAAAATCAAGAATAACTAAGTAGAACTATAAGAAACTAAAATGCTTCTGCACAACAAAGGAAACCATCAAAAAATTTAAAAAAACAACCTATGAATTGAGAGAAAATATCTTCAAACCATATACTTGATAAGGAGTTAATATCCAAAATATATAAAGAACTCATATAATTCAATAGCAAAAAAGTAACCCATCTGATTTAAAAAATGGGTAAATGAACTGAATAAACATTTTTCCAAAGAAGACGTATGGGTAAAATGGGTAAATGAACTGAATAAACATTTTTCCAAAGAAAAGATATATGAAAAGATGCTCAACATCACTATTCATCGGGGAAATGCAAATCTGAACCAAAATAAGATATCATTTCATATCTGTTACAATCGTTATTATCAGCGAGAGGGAGAGAGAGAGAGAGAAAGTTTTGGCAAGGAAATGGAGAACAGAGAACCCTTGTACACTGTTGGTATGAATGTAAATTGGTACCTTTATGAAAAACAGTAGGAAGTCTCCTCAATAACTAAAAATAGAACTAACATATGGTCCAGAAATCTCTCTTCTATGTATACACCCTAAGAATATGAAATTAGTACCTCAAAAACGGATCTGTGTTCCAATGCGTATTGCAGCATTATCACAACAGTTAAGATGTGGAAACAACCTAAGCTACAGTTACGTAGGATAAATAAGGCTAAAGATATAATATATAGCATTGTGACTGCAGTTAATAATTCTGTATTGAATACCAGAAATGTGCTAAGAGAGTAGATTTCAGGTGCTCTCACTTATCACACACACACAAAAATAGAAATGATGTGAGGAGATGCTATGTTAATTGGCTTGATTATTATCATTTATTATGTATATGCATATCAAATCATCATGTTGTACACCTTAAATATATATTTTTTTATTTTTTCAAAAACTTTAGTGTGTCTCTGAAAGGTATATTTTGAGGGCCATTCTCTTTTTATACTTACAACTCTTGATTTAATAATACATATAAAGACAAATTAAGCATTAAGGAATAAATTCATTTGAACATATTATTATTAGAAACTCCACTGGTGAATTGCCACATCATGTAAGTAAATTTATCAGAAACTGTGTTTCACAGGTATAACACTATAAAAAGGACATTTTCATTTTAATTTGGTTTAATATATTTTATATTAATTTATTCAAAATTAATAAGTTATTTGTAAAACAAAAGAAAAAAACTAACGTTCCTAGTCTATCAATGATTGCAAGAAGTAGTGAAAATTTAATCACATACACAACTGTTTTTATGTTACCATATTAGCATGAATTATTATTTTAATTGAAAGTTCAATTGGCAATTAGAGGACTATATGTTGTAAATTTGGTGAGTTGCTTTACTTTTCTAAGACTTGACAGTGCATTTAAAATACAAGGGAATAAAGCTGAATCTTTAATTTCTATATGTGATGTAGAAAGCCCACAATAATTATGGTGAATACTTTAGAAGCCACAGCAGGAAAAAAAAAGAAGGAGTCTGGGCAGAGGGGTCATTCTGTATTGTGCAATTCTATGGATTTTGACAAATGCACAATGTCATAATATCCACCATTACAGTATCTTTTGGAATAGTTTAACTGCCCTAAAACTCTGTTCCACCTGTGTATGCATCCCTCTCCCTTTCCTCCATCTCTGAACCACTGATAACCACTTTTAACTGTCTCTATAGCTTTGCTGTTTTCAGAATGTCATATAGTTGGAATTATATAGTATATAGTCTTTTCAAACTGTATTCTTCCACTGAATAATATGTGTTAAGATTTCTCCTTGTCTTTTCATGGTTTGATAGCTCATTTTTTTTTCTCTATGGATAATATTCCATTATACAGATGTATCACTTTTTTTTAGTCCCCTAATAAAGAATCTCATTTGTTTCCAAACTTTGACAATTATGCATACTGCTGCTATAAACATTTGTGTGCAAGTTTTCGTATCTACATAAGTTTTCAACTCACTTGGGGTAAATACTTAGGAGTGAGATTGTTGGATTATATGCTAGGACTATATTTAGCTTTATAAATGTAGGTTGTCTTTTCACTTTTTAATAGTGTTCTTTGAAGTACAAAAGTTTTTAATTTTGAAAAAGTTCAAATTATTTATTATTTTGTTTTGTGTGTTTTCAATGTCATATCTAAGAAATTATTGCATACTCCTAAGTCATAAAGATCTACGCCTATGTTTTCTTACAAGAGACTTAAAGCTTTAGCTCTTACATTTAGGTTTTTGATTAATGTTCAGATAATTTTCACAATGAAAATTACTTGGTCAAAAATTTGCCAGTGTACGGTTTGTATTTGTAAATGTATGTTGTAAAGACTCTGGATCCTATTATATACCTACCTCTAAAGAGTGCTGTGTGTTTTGCTTGTTTTAACAGGTAATTAATTTGGTTTTATTAGAACTGCAAACTCTCTTGGTGTAATTCAAATATAAGGTCTGTTCCTTAATCTTTAGCTACGCTGCTTGAAATCTACTTCACATATGCAGGCTTCAGAGATTGGCCAAATATTTGGTTGGAGTAGTTTATGCTCAAGGTGTGGCCCCCTAACTCTGACTTGCTCCTTTCATAAATCCCCTTCTCCCTATTTCAGCTTTTACGGTTGCCCAGAACTCTGTTCTCTGGATTTTCAGGCCAGAAAGACAGGTAGTTTTCTATTTTAGCTTCTCCAAGAGACTCTGATTTTAGTTTGCTGCCAGGCTAAATCTCATTGGGGGGCGGGGCGGGGTGGGGAAGGGAACTTTCCCCAGATACTTCCTATGCCAAGTGTTGGGTGCTCTTTAAAAAGTACTTGTATTGTTTTTGTTCTCAAGTACCTTTGTTTGCTTAGATAGTTTTGTTAAGTTTATAGCTGTTAAGTAAGTGCAAGAGTGTTGTTTGGTAGGAGTTCACTTGGCCACGTGGAAGGTGGAATTTTCACATGCAAATTAAAGTTCTCAATAAAACTACTGGTCTTTTCTTGTTGGGTTTTATATGTCTTAAATCTCTCTGGTCTCCAGTCTCAATTTCAGCTGGTATTTAGGCTTATTTAAATTTCCCTAAAACATACTCTTACATCAATTTTCCCCATAATAATATTTTTTATGATTTGAGGGAGAGTAGAGTAGTTTCTTTGAATTTCAAACTTTAACCTTTCTTTGCTGTTTGCATTATTATAACTTTTAGTTTCCATCACATTTATAATTTGTATTCAGCACCTAAAGGATTTTATTTGTTGTGGCCTTTGCAACCACAACCCTGACATTCTACCCACTACCAATTTAGAAACCATTTAAACATGAAGTCTCCAAATTTGATAATTGTCTGACTTAATTGCAGATATTTAATTTAATGAGTCAACACATAGCTGCGTGTTCTTGAAGAAATGTCTGAATTAGCTAAAAGGAGACATTGCATAATCATATGTAGTCCATAATTGTGCAGTGAAGGAACTTCTATGATTGCACTTTTGCTAGAAAACTGATTTTATCTCTTGACAAAATATAGAAGAGGATTCCCTCCTTTCAAATGGCCAGACTTAGAGCAAAACTGTTTCTTACAGCACAGAGATGAAAGCAACAGCCTATATTTTACAAAACAGGGAAAGGGGTGATATTTCTAGATGAAAAAAATTAGAAGAAAGCCTTCAAGTTTCACTGGATGGGACATCATTGCAAAGATCTTTGTGAATTCAAAAAGTAAATAAAGCTCACGATACCCTAGACACAACCTTTGCTTTTAAAGTCTGGCAGTTAGAAATGAGAAGAAAGACTGACAGTCTTCTGTATTCAGAAATAAAAACAGATTCAAGTGACAAAAGAAGGAAAGCATACATGTAAGGTTTATTTCCTCAAGAGATTGGTTTGGAACACATAATGGAATATGTGCATACAGTTGACTTCAGTGACTGAAGAAAGTAATCCAGACCATGAGAAAATTATTTCAGTTAGCCATGCTTGCTAAAGATTCTACAAAATTACTTAGTTGTTGAAATTGACATCAGAACTGTATATCATTTGCAGTTGTTTTTGTGTATATGTGCATGTGCATGTACATACAAAAGTTTTGAGTTTACTGTCTAGTTAACCAAATATAGTTTGTATTTGAGATGTGGATTCAGTTTTTCTCAAAATAAGAAAAAAAAGAGTCTTGCTGATTTAGGATATCCTGAGTTAAATACTAGTGAAGTTCAATTTTCCAAGTATGTCTTTTATAATGACATATTCATGGACCAAGACAGCAGTCTTTAATCTCCATTTCGCTATCTTCTCACACCCCATCTCTTCCTCTTTTTGCAGTTACCATATAGCTCCCCAAAAACCTAAGGTGTGCTGAATGTGTGTTCACCTCACTACTCTTTTCCATTTTCCCTAGATATATTTCTTTCTTGCCTCTCCCTGTAAGTACATATCAACTTGTTCCTGGTCATTTTCCCCATTTCTACTTCTTTCTATTTCCATAGATAAAAACACATTTGCATTCCAGAGCTATCTGGCTGTGAGAGAAAAGCCAGTGAAGTGAGGTGAGGACAGGGAGAAGCTGTGGAGATTCAGTTATTCCCACCGCGCACCCCGATCCAAGCAAGCTTCAAACTTTTCTTAACACTATATGAATTATGACTGGATGTTATTTCAATTCGTGTTAAAATGGGTAAAATGTGCTAAATATTTTTTTTTAATAATTGTAAAAGAGAAATAAAGAGAATTCAAATAACTAGTGCTAGAGATCTAAGTGTGAAAGATAAACTCTTCTCTGAAGAAAGGAAACATGCATTTGAACCATATGACACATTTAGCTAAGCATCAACTACAGAGAGAATAGATTGTACAAATAGCTTAGGTCCAATCAAGCCTAATGGATTTGATACTGAGTATACATCTCTATGACAAGCGATCTCATGCTGGAGGTCATGAGTTTCAAATCATGGGCCATCCTGATCTCTGATCGATTTGATTCTCAAACAGCGGTTGAAAGCCAAGAGCAGATGAGTAAGGGGCTGTCTTTATTGGATATTGTAAATTTCCTCTGAACTCTTTTATCATAAATCCATATTTTGTCCAAGATGAAAACATCTTTTGATTTTATCTGATTGTGATGTTTTCTAGCTTTCAGAAGTAAAACGATATTGTTTCCAATGTTGTTGGAAGTATTTGGATCCTCTCTGATCATGGGTTCATACAAAGATATGTTTTTTTCTGCTTTGTGTGTATGCATGTGTGCACATGCAGTTATGCTTGCCCTTTTTTTTTTTTTTAGTATTATTGGTGGTATTACTTTGTGCCACCTGATCGCATGTGAGCTTCCATTGGCATAGGTCTGTGTAATTAGGCAGTGACTGATGGTAAATATAAACCATATATCAAAACTTGGCCCATCCTTACATTCTCTTCTTCCCTTGGTAAATCTCAGTATAATTTTGTGATTTCCAAAATTAAGAAATAAAAAAGATCTTGAGAGTGATAGTACTTCAAGAAAGTTGTAATGAATGTAATGTCATCCATCAAGACTATTCATTTTTGGAGATACTTTTAAAAATAATTTCTTCATCATAGAATCATAAAAATTAAGATAGGAAATTACTGTTAACATGTGGAACCATCTTCTAGGAATATTTCACATTGTGTCAATTTGTCAATATCTACTCTGCTTCCTAAGATCCCTATGAGCCTCTAGTGACTATCAAGATTGTGTAAGAAAAGAAAGGTCACAAAAGAATGAGGCTGCCCTGCTGTGTTTGGGGGCAGAGGACTAGAAATTAGTAAATTGTCCTAAACTGAGGATAATTCTTTCTGAGGAATGAAATTTAAGCATATAAAAATGTAAATCCATATTTTAAGAGGCAGTATATTATATTCATGATGATGCCAGTATTCGAAGCCTATGTGCCTGGCTTAAAAACTCTACAATGCCTCTAACTAGATATGCGACCTCAGGAAACTTATGGGAGCTGTCTATGCTCAAGATTCTTAATCTGTGAAATAGGGATAAAATAAAAATCAGTGACTTTTTTTGCAAGGATGAAAGGAATACAAATAAGTGAAGATACTATAAATAAGTTCTGAACACTGGCACACAAACTGTCACTATTTTCATTGTTGTTACTATTACTAATGTAGAATGATATTTTGTATTTCATATCCTATTCTGAGATTTTTATAAGTTAAAAAAAAAAATCACCATACACAAAAAAGTCCATCATGAAACATGAGAATAACTTTTTTGTGGATGTTAAAATAATCTGTTCCTGGACATGAACTGGCCTCCAGATTTATGCTTTATCCTCTCACTCACAGCCTAGATAATATAAATAATTCAGAATCATCAATAAAATACATTAAATTTCATGTTGAAATAGCCCTTAATTCTCTTTAATTTCGAACCAT
Organism: Pteropus vampyrus; assembly: GCF_000151845.1. Classification (NCBI taxonomy): domain Eukaryota; kingdom Metazoa; phylum Chordata; class Mammalia; order Chiroptera; family Pteropodidae; genus Pteropus; species Pteropus vampyrus. The sequence goes on from NW_011888810.1 coordinate 10,588,558, forward strand.
CCTTGGAATATATTTTTGGCAAACATTTTTCACAATAGTATGTGTTGAAACACATATATTTTTTATCATCTAAAATTCCACTAAATCTTGACCTTCGATACTTGCATAACATTAACCTTTGAATAGCAAATTACAGAGAAGTCTGGAAGCACAAAACAGTAATATTCACTCAAAGATACGAATTATGTAGTCTACAACATATCTTGGAAGACCTAAAATTGCTAAAAGCTACATATTTAATTATGCATGACCTGAATACTTTTGGAACAAATTTAATGTGTTCGAATAAGCACTGTTTCAAAGAGTTCTTTGGAACAGAAATGTAAACTGACATCCTCTTTTGTGACTTATTTTCTTACTCAATAGAACTTTACTTCTAAAAAGGGACATGAAAAAGATCCACTTAGTAGGTCACTGTTATTAGAAAAAAATGCAAATGAACAACTAAACCTCATTGCACAAATCAAACTGCCTACTCTCCCGGGCATTATTCAGTGCTTGGTTTAATATTTTCCTAACATTTTAAGAGTTTTTCCAATTAAATATTAATAGTTTCCTCAAAGAGAAAGAGAGATTTATTATCCTAAAGAGATGGTAGAAGGGAGGGATAGTGATCTGTGTCAGCAGTTAGAATGAGGAACTGAAGAGAAAAGTTCATTAAAGAAAACATGCTGAGCCTACTTTCTCTAATATACCAGGAAGTCACATGTAGAAGCTCGTGTTTAACTCTGTGGTAGAATTAAATAAAAAGTCAATATGGTCTCCAAATGATTGACTATACTGGGCAACTTCCCAAATGTAAAATCGAGCCACTCCAAGGTCACGTAGGTATTACAACATCCAAATGTTTGTTTTATATTAAAAAATAACACACAAACAAAAAAAATGATGACTTAAGCACCTATGCATATCAACTTGCCCAACTATAGAGTTATCCACATGAGAAGCCTATTGACCTTACATTAATGCCTATTGAATTAGATTCCAAGGCCCACCTCTCAGTAAACCTGAAGAGAAAGATTGCTGAAGACACCAAGAAAAAAGTGTCGATGAGCTAACAAATCTCAGCTAATTTTCTTGGGAATGTGGCATCAGTTGAACTAAGCTGTCTTGACCAAGATCATGCCTCCTTCCTGAGGGCACTCTCCATCAATTTATAGTCCATGGGGAGTATAAAGACCTCTGCCTCTTGCCCTGATTCAAGACATCTCTGAAATCCATTCAAGCTCCAGAGTGCCCTATTAAAAATGTCATTAAAATGCTGTGACTGCATTGCAGTGTAATATCTCTCTCTGTTCAAGAATAGTTTATGTATTTACTTCTTCAATAATAATAATCCTGAGAGCACTCCCAATGAACTTATTACATTAAACGACCTATCACTCGGTCACATAGAATAACTTCTAAATAGGTAAAATGTTCTTAATTGTTTCTTTTTCCATGATATGTACCAAAAAAACCTACTTTATTTATAAAAATCAATATAATCAATTATACCTGAACTGTAGTACCCTTATCTGTTGTTAAACAGTGAAATATAAGGTCTGTCAATCAGCTAATACTTTACTCAACAGATATAGAGTTCTTCACGAAAATTAGTCTTCATTATTTTAGTTAAAATTCCTACCCTTTGTATCTAGGGACTTTTTTCCATCTTATCTATTATTAATATCCAAACCTGGATAAAGATGTCAGAGGGCAACCATTAACAAAATATACAGAATGAAATTCAAAATATGATTTGGAAAGAAATAACATAAATATGTATGTATCAGATTTTTGTCAATTCTTCTTTAATATGAAAGGATATTTGACTGTAAGGAATGTACCATAATATTTTAAAGAAGCCTACCTGGTATGGGGAGGAAGAAACTTCTAAGCAAATCTGTTGTCTGATCTGCTCTGGAAATGAGGCTTTATCTACTGCCAGTCTTGGTTCCCATTCTCCACGTAAGCCCAAATGCCGGTTCTGTACTCATGAGAAGTATGATTTAGGCTAAGTTACTTGACCTCTTAGGGCATCAGTTCTTTCATTTGTGAATATGTTCCACAAGACAAGCAAAGTTACTAGCACATTAATAATCACAAAAAGTCGAATTCCTGACCAAAGACCTCCCTTCTGCCCTCTCCAGCCTTCTCCAAGATAAGTTTGCTGAGCTCTAAATCTAAAAGCTGAGTCCTTTACTAATTTCCAGAATGCTAATGCATACTTAGGATTAGTATATCTACTAATACTCATATACAAAGGGTTAGTTTGCTCCATTTCCAAGGATTAATGTGTTTCTCCTCCAAACCTGAAATGTAGTGAACAAATAAGCACTGTTCAGATCCCTGCCAATTGTTTGCCAAGCATCCTTCTGTGTGAAACCACCTGAGGTTCCCCAAAATTGACATTTTAATCCCCACAACACATTCCTCCTTTTTCTCTTCACATACTGGATCAACTCATAGGATTAGATTACTGCTCGATTTGCTATTAACATCCTTCCTATTTTGTAACACTCCTCTGTGTAACGAAAGCTTGCCCTGTATTTTCTCCAAAAGGCTAATGTTCTTGCCATCCGTTTTCTTTATGGGAAACTAGAACCATAACTCTGCCTTGTTCTAGGGCATCTAAATTAACTCCCACAGTCCTGGTCCCAATCTTGACTTGTGACCTGTTTCACTAGCATCTCCCATTCCTGGTAAGCAAGAGGCACATCTTCCACCTCCAGACTTATTTGACCAATGCTCATTGGATATGCATGTCCATGAGGCATACTGCTATTATTTTAAAGTTAACTCATCCAAAAATAAATTAATAATCATTTCCTCCATAGTTGTCTTTATCTAACTTTCTTTCTTATTTATTTTCTCTTCTCTTCTCTTTTCCTGTCTTTTCTTTCCTCCCTTCCCTTCCCTTTCTTTCATCTTTGTCTCAGAGCATAGCTCCACCATGTAGTGATTTACTCAATACAGAAACCCAGGAATCTTTCCCTCAGCCCATATAATCCATATAACTAACTCTACTATAAAACTGTTAATCTTTACTGCTAAGTATCTTTCAAATGCTTTTTTTTTTCTCCAGCCCAATTAGTCTCTTGGCCCAGATCACTATACTCTGTCAATTACGTACTTTAACTATCATGTATCTGATTAGCTTGCTCCAGTCTCTATGACCCCCCAGCCCCCCAAAACCATTCAATGGTCTTACTACACCCATCTGAGCCTTAAATTTATAATTATATTATTCTCTTTTCAATGGCTTCCCACTATCTTGAGGATAGGACTAATCTTCTTAATATGACCTACCTTGTCTTCTATAGTATTGAATTAGTTTACTGATCAAGTCACTTTATATTTTCTGTCCCATTGACTTTCCAGTCACAATGTACTCTTTTGTTTCCTGTTCTTTCTCACCTGAAAGCATCTGCAACCTCCTTTAGCCTCCCTCATCTTTCCTTGACTCTTGGTCATCTATCTAGTGTCTATAAATTTTATTTTTTATTTCTTCAAAAGTGACTAGGATATTTGGTCCTACACATTTCTGGAGTATTCTGTCCTTTCATTTTGATTACTTTCATCATATTTTGGCATTATTCCATTTCCAAAGATTAGTGTTTCTCCTCAAAAATTGAAATGTAGTGAACATTTTCTTGTTTAATTTTCTGTTTCCTACTTGTCTTCCAGTTGTAGAATGTCAGACTTTTTGCTTGTCATACTTATTTCTAAACTCCCAGAAAATAACATGGCAACAACAGTTCTTGTTGAATGAATGAATGCCACAAATATACAATTCATATCCCCTCATGGAAATTGTTAACTTCTGCATGGACAGTTATCAAGAACTCCTGAACTTCATAGTAGAAAACAGTGTTGCAAAAGTGTAAAAACGTGAGCTTTAGAGCTATCCCTCATTTAAAAACTGCCTTGGTCGCTTGTAGACTTTTTGACCTGAGGCAAATCATGCACCTTCTTTGTTCTTCATATGAAAAAAATACCTTAGAAAAATTACCTCACTGGATTCTTGTGAGCATTAAATTAAGATAATGTATGTAAGGACATTAAATTCAATTCCTAGCATAGAGGAAATGACTGTTAAAAATGTCAGCAATTATTATTTTGGGAAGAGGCAATGATATGTTATCAAGTGGGGGGTCTGTGTGAAAAATAAACTTCTTTTTTGTTTGAAAATGCTTTTAAAATTTTGCAGTTATTTCCGTTTTGTTTCCTAGGCCTTAATCATTTATAAAAACAATTCAATTATAGTTTTCAGTCAATGTAACTTATCTTCGTGCTTTTAGAATTACATTCAAATTAAGCTTGTTTAAATAGTGGAGGAGGAAGTGATAGTCTTTTTGCTGTTGACAGAACTGACATATAGCATGGCTGATTCATTAACTATATACAGCATTAACTTATTTATGTGGTACACACAGAAAAATGATTGTGTTTATGTTCTCCAGATTCTGAGTTGGTTTTCAAGGTTTCCGGGGGTTTTCAAGGTTTAGGGTCAATTCGGAAAAAAACAAAAACAAAAACAAATTATTACTTGTAGTAACCACCAGGTTGGTAAATTTGTGCATAGTATCAGCTATTTTATGTAAATCATTATCCCAAAGGAGACTTCCTAGTTCTTTAAAACACATACAGTGATTTAAAATTTCTGTTTACTTTTGCCATTTCTTCTACTTCTTTTGTTATAATCTTAGTCCAACACAAGATTAATTCCTTCCTTGATATCTGCATTATCCATCTAACTCACCTCCCTGAGTTATCTACTTCCCTACTACACTGGACTTTCCCTGTCAGCTGTCTATTCAAAATGCAGATCCCAGTATTCCACTTCCAAGCACAAAACCAATGTCTTCCCATTCCATTATTTTAGATAAAGCCTCAACTTCTTAACATGATTTATTAATCTTTCCATGATCCTTTGGGTACTCCTCAAACCTCAGTTCTGCCAACCCATTCATCCATGTCTTTTAGTTCTCTCACCAGCCTCAGAAACTTTATCCATCTTCTCTGATGCACTTCTTTGTATTAAACAACCCACTTTTGCCTGTTTAACTCCTCCTCATCTTTTGGACTTGGGATAAAATATTGCTTTCTCAAAGGAACCGTCCCCAAATCCTCATTGTATGCCCAATTCTTTTATATATTCTAAGAGAATGGCATATTTTACTTCATCATACTTGTCTTAGTGATTATACTCTGACTTGTATACTTGGTACTTAGAATGTTAACTGCCAAGAATGGAGGGACTTGCTTTTCATTTTATTCCCACCCTTCTACCTAGCACCTGGGATATGGATTTATGTAATTTTAGAAAGGGTATAAATGTAAAACATTCAGGGAGAACAGAATTTGTCATCCCCAAATATGGCTCTTTGGCATAAGGATTATTTTAGGCTGATTATTTTTAAGAAATAGCAGACAGGAAAAGCCCTGAAAACAAGTAGAAGTAACTCTTTTGTAAGAAAAATTTACATTTATAAGGGAAATCTCCATCTAGAAGGACATCTTTCTCTCTGTGGCAAGGAAGAGAAGTGTAACTAAATTTTTAGAGACTCTTGCCAATGAAGCAGGCAGAGACTCAAATCTGCATAAGCCCATATCCTGAAAACCTGTGCTTTGCCTGAAAACCTCCCATAACTGGCTCCCCACCCACCAACATCTTTTCTCTTTAGTTGGAGATGCTAATTAAGGTGATGGCTTGGGCCATTTCAATGAGGTACTCAGTTTTCCTGGGTATTTCCCTTGTATACAAGAGGTACACATATTATTAAACTACTATTTGTTTTATTTTTTTTTCCATTAATCTGTCTTTTAAGTACAGAAAGGTCTCAGCCAAGAATCTTGAAAAATAGAGGGAAAATTAGTTTTCTTCCCCACAGCATCATGAAATCTGAGATGTAATAGGCATAGAAAAATTAATACTAATAGCTATCATGTATTGAAAGTCTTCTATATCTATGTACAGTACAAAGCAAATCTAGAGATTGAGACAAGACCATCAGTTTAATAAATCTAGAAGGCTCACTTATAATGATATCTGAAACATGATGGACTATAACATGAATACAGTGGATAGTTATGATGAAACAGTATAAACAATGATAAATGATCTGGAAGTCTGCCCATGGTAGGTAGGATTGTAGGCATAGATTGGGGATGCATTAGTGGCTCCAACTCTTATACTAATCAGATTTTAGAAGCATTAATTGAGGTAAGAGCCATATTCAGGGAACCAGTTTTACTTGATGTTAAAGGGAGGGAACAGTTGAAGAGCAGAGATAATTTCCAAGGGATATCTAAGATTGTGGGTATGACTGCCTCCAGTGATTCATAGTGGAATAACCAATTCTTGGATTAGGGAGTTAACTTATTTTAAGACTAAGTATATTAGATGATTTAATTATCACCAATTTCATATCCAGTTTGGTTCAGGAAATGATACAGGAGACGAACATCCTAAAAAGCCCATCACTGTTTGATGTGGAAAAGACAAAGAGTGACCCTAGATGAAGTGAGAGAGTATTTACAATGTTTCAGACACTGTATCGAGGGTACTTTATAAAATACAGATACATATATTTCTGGCAGCATTAGTCCAATGCCCTCTTCTTCAATTTAATTATGAACAACAACAACAAAGCAGATAAATTATTTAATGAAGAACGCACAATCTGCAGAATTGGAATAGAAGTATGCCACACAAAAATGAGGTTAACACTAAGTGTTCTCTGACTCCAACACTATTACTCCCCATGAGGCTAAACTGTAAGGAAAAAAAAGTAATGAGACAAAAATCTTAATCTCTCTCGATCTCTGTCTCAGTCTGCTTCTGTCTCTCCGCCTCTGTCTCTCTTTCTGTCTCTCACTAGCCCTCACTGTAACTTTCTCTCTTTTTTAAATACAGATGATATACATAGATACAGATATCCTGAATGGAACTATTGTCATCCTGTATGTTGTTCTATTCATCTCTCAGTCTATTCATGTGTGTAAATGTGTTGGCATATTACATTGAATTTGGTAGCTTTATGTGATTAACATCCATAGATTTCTAGCAAAACGACAAGACACACTACAAGAAAATGTTTTTCAACATTTTCAAGACATTGCATTCTCCTTCAATATAGATACATTTCATTAAGCAAAACTGAGACATATTATTTGTTTCAAAGAAATACAGTCCTCAAATATTAATAAATACTGATAAATACATGAAGTACAGATTTCAAGTTAAGTCAAGATTAGTATTTGTTAATATTTGTTACATTAATATTTGTTAATATCTGTTGCATTTGTTAATATTTGTTAATATTTATTAATATTTGTTATATTAATATTTGTTGATATTTGTTATATTTGTTAATTTATTAATATTTGTTATATTAGTATTTGTTATACCTCATGTACAGGTTTCAAGTTAAGTCGAGATCAGTATTTATTAATATTTGTTATATTGATAAATATAATATTTATTATATTCTAGTTGCCTTGAGGTATACACAAATTCTGTAATCTACTGAAGAAGTGCTACACTAGCAGGAAATCAATATTTGTGTTTTTCCCCTATATATTAAGAATGTTTTGTTGAATGTTGGCTAAAATCAGGATCATTCTTGGTCAATGAAACAGGTTATTCCCAGATTTAGAGCAGCATGAGTGAAAGAGAGTAGGGTCAGCATACCGACAAATATGGGTCAACATCCTGCTTCTGACATTTGCTTTTTTCTAGAAACCTTGAGCAAGTTACCTTTTCCCACACTCATTCCTTCTACTAGTAAAGTTCGATAATATCTACTGCATTGAGATGTTCTGATAACTTAGGTATAAATTATGTCTGACAAGAGAAAATACTTAGTGAATATTGGTTTTACACTATAGAAATGCTATAAACAGAGTAAAACATTTCTAAAAACATCTATTAATCTCTGAAATTTTCTGTAAAAAATTTTTCTGAAGAACCAAGGTACACAGGTTTGCTTACAAATTGTTTTTATTTGTTTTGGGTGGTTGATTTATAATGAGATGGACTACGTGAACCTATCCTGAGTCTTGTGAATGACCATCATGAAACTAAATGCTGTCTCCAGAATTTAGTGTCTATATTTGTATTTGTATTTACAATCAGATTCACATCAAACAGCACTATTTGGTTAATGCACAAAGGGCAGAAGAGAACTTAATGCATAAGTGATGCAATTATGCCAAGTAAAGCCAGAACCAGAGCACAGTGAGCTGAATCAAAGAAGTTTTTTTCAGGAATTCAATAAAGAAAATTTCAAGAAACAGTCTTCACATGGCATACAAACACATATTACATACGGGATATAGCCCGCCCCATTAGAAACGTGTACACAGTAACATATACTACGG
>NW_011888810.1:10598853-10651812 GCF_000151845.1 Pteropus vampyrus
TGTGTGTGTGTGTGTGTGTGTGTGTATGTGTTTATAGGTTATTTTTTGCCTATCAGTGACCAAAATATATAAATTATATTTGAGCCTTTCTTAAGATAAACCTTCACCATGCTTTCTAAAGGGTTTATGTATGTATTAATTTATTTGAATGACAACCAATAATTAAGTATTATTTATTTCTAGTCACTATTTCAAGGGCTCGGCCTATTTACAAAGTCATCTGCAGCATTTATATTTGCTTATTTTGATATTTCCTAGTCTGTATTAAAAATTCATTAAACCCATCAAAAATTCATTAACACTCAGGTTAAAGAAAAAGTTTCTCATTTCTGTTTTCCTGGTTCTCTGTTAGTTGATGTTCACTGTTCTTATTTTTACAGTGAGACTAAAAGTTGCTTGAGAGAAGTATATATTTCTTTTTTTGAATTTTCAGGAATGCTTTGGCACAATGTTTGCCAAATTGTAGGTAGACTCCCAAAGACACATTTGCTACATAAGTAATAACTTGTTAAAAAAAAAAAGAAAGAAAGAAAGGTTGAGAACTGGGAGAAATGGTTTTAAAGGTCTCAGTTTACAATCAAGAGCAGACAAAACCTAAATATTTGCAAAGTTTAGTAAAAGAAGAATTTAATGGTAGTCCTAGTAATAGGCTACTTAATCTGGGGCTCTGGTTCTTTATTTGGATCCCAATATTATTATTACTGCATCAATATTATTATAACTGTGTGTGTGTGTGGGTGGGGGTTATCCACTCATTCATTATTATTCTCTTTAATTATAAGTCATATTAAGTAGGCATTATCCTCATTTTATAAATAAAGTTAATAATGCTAAGAGAAGTTAAGCTATTCATAATTTCACAAGAAGAGTAAATATATTTTTACTTGGTGATGTCTTAATTTAGTGCCCATGCTTCTGGTTATCTATCCAGCTTTCCTTCCATAAGGGCACCTCTTTTGGAACTAGGGGCACTATTCTGGCAAATCCTGATGATATGGCTATTGCTAGGAATTGCTACATGAGTACTCTTGGCGCTGTCATTTCCCTGAACAATATTCCACTTGGATTTACATTTTGGTCAGTCCTTCTCTGACTGACAGAATTTGGTCCAGTTTCTAAAACTTTTTCCAGATTCCCATTGTTTCTGGTCTTGAATTTCTCCATGCTCTCTTTCTACATTGTTGAAGTTACCAAATATCAGTCTTTATCTACACTGTTATAAAACTATCATCAGTTTAAGATAAAAGAGTTAGGGGAGACTTCATATAATAAGTTGAACTTTAGTCAAACGTTGAAGATTGAGTAGGAATTGGATTAGAGAAAGAAATGGTATAGTGCACTTTTGGAAAGAAAAAAAAAAAAACAAATGAAACCTTTGCATTTGAACCCTGAACAATGTATTCAAGTAAGATTCTATCCCTTTTGGGTAGAGAAGTTCATTTATAAAGTGCCAAAAGCCCATTAATAATAAAACCAATAATATATGACTAGAACCTTACGGTGTATATGTCTCTCTTTCTTGTGAGTGAGATTATTGAATCCTCAACTATTACCTTACTATAGTTTGGAAAGATTTAATCATGCTGACTTTACACGAAGGAGAAATAACATCTCAGTCATAAAGTTTAAATTTGCATGGCTAGAATATAAAAATTAGTTTGAGTGTCTGAAAATCAAACCTAGAGTTTTATCTGCCCCAATTTCATTTTGTGTGTGTCTCAATCTGTGTGTAACAAGTAAAGTCACTAGTTTCATAATCTGACTGGGTCTCTAAATAATTATTCCCTGCTCTTCTACCCAGTGGTGATATGGCATTATGCTAGAAAATGTCAAATATAACAATCTCCCTCCACCCCAATTTTGTATATACACTGTGGACTCTAATAAACTATTCTTGAGAAGAAAAGGAAAATTAAAAAAAGTTATAGAAATAAAATCCCCAAATAAACTCAATAAGGTAGATGGCACATAATTCAACTCCATACACATAGATAAAACATATAAAAATGAAATATAGTGTCATTTTATGACTCATGATTAAGCATGCTAAACTGAAGATTAATGCTGTGATTTTAGTCCCATTATTCTTAAGTGTCTCAGTATGAAGTCAGTGCAATGATTGAACCATTTTGTGAAAACTGCTTAACTCATCAAAAAAAGAAAATGTTATTTAAACCTGAAAATAAAGAAGATGTATGTGGCAGGCAGCAGGGGGACCGGTAGGTCAGCTGGTACAGGCTGCTGAACAATTGTGACATTCCAGTTTTGAGATTCCTTGCAGCTCATCATCATAAATATTGAAGAAAATTTTGATATATATCTCGTTCATTAGATGTTCATACTACAACCTAAATTAAGGTATGAATTTTGAAGACAATGTGGTGATATGAATACATGTGCTACAATTTTATTGTATAATTCGACTCTTCATTCTGCCCTCACCCTCAAACAATAATTTTGTAGCTTTGCCAGTGTAATATTTCACTGGCTATTCCAATAAAATTATTGAAACTGATGAAAGCTCCCAGAATGTGCAAACCCTCATGTGAAAACTATTGTGCTATTTCCTGGATTTGGCTGGCTTAAGATACATTTATCTTCTGTACTGTCAGCAGCTGTATTCTGCCTTGGAGAATTGCCTCTCTTCCTATTTGCTTAAGGTCTTGATGGGAAAAGCAATCAAAATTCCTAGATCTTCCTTGGTTAAACTTGCATGGATGAGGCATGATTGGGGAATCTGATTTTTCCTCCCAGAAATGTGAACCTTGAGCAGAGAAAGCAAAGACCACATGTGTTAGAGTTGCTTTATCCCAAATGGTCCATAATAGGACTGCCCCTGATGTCCTCATCCTAAACCCTCAAACTGTGCAGACTCCTGGCTCCTGTCCTTTCCCAAATACAATTCTTCAGCTTTTCTTTGACTTTTAAACTTTACCATAAATTTATTTTTCCCCCTTTTTATGTTTGTTTCTTCTTTCTCTTCCTTTCCTTTTTTCTTGAATTAGTTACAGTTTCTGTTGCTAGCAAATAAAATAAGACAAAGTGAAAACAAAACAATGCTTCACATATGCAGCTAATGTGGTTGAAAAGCTTCATATTTTTACTTTATAGTTTCATGCCACCCACCCTACAGCCCAATCTGAGTTCAGAGGCTTTACTCCAACTCTGATTCCTCATATTGTGGGGGAAAAAAAGTGGTCTTGAAGGAAAAAAAAAAAAACAAAAACAAAAACCTACATACATGGAATCCTATATGCCTCCCATCCCTTTACATATCAAGTTGCCTCAGGTTACCACTTCTGATAGAATAGTGTCCAATTAGTGTCTCTTTTAATGGCAGTACAACCTGAAGAACTCTGTATGACAGCCATTCTTTTTTTTTTTTCCTCCAGCCAGAATTATTCAAAGATTTTTACACAAAAATATAACACAAAGTGAGTGGCTTATTTTCACATCTCAACTGAGGGCCATGAAGTATGGACTTAGGAAAGGAACTTTACTGTAAAGCCCAGGATTAAAAATTCAGATTTGTGTGAAGAGGATTGGCTAGATCTCAGTTCTATCGTAAGTAGTAGGCAAAACAAAGTCAAGTTGGGATTACAAAACTTTAAAAAAAATAAAAATAATTGATATTTATTGTCATTTCATCATGCTGGTGTAACCCCATTCTATTAGTGGTTGCCATGCTATGGACTGCTATACCTTTAAAATGTGCATTTCACCAGTGAGTAAATCTAGCTTTTTATGACTTAAACCACTTGCTCAGTAATATACCAGTATATCTACGGTTGTCATCTGAAATAGCCCAACTCTAGGGCCCACATTGTTCATTACTAGTTTAGGCTGTCTTCTGAACAAGTTGTAAGAGTGAGAATTGAAAGAAAAACAAAGACAGATTGACTTCTTGGTGGTGTTGTAGATCCCTGTAGTTGTAGTTTCCAGAGCCTGCCTTGAAAAGACAAGGTTATAAACTTACATATGTTCATGGAGATTTTATGTGAAAGTGGAGGGGTGAGGTTGGTGTTAGTGTGAAGATTCCATGCTATAAAAGTAAAAACTATAAAAGTAAGCGACATCTGAGTCTGGGAGTGAGATGGACAGACAAGAGATGATGGGGAGGAAAGGACAGAAACAGAGAGACAGAGTGAGTGAGTGTTATGGCCAGTTAAGTATGTGTTTATATTTCCCAGAGTCATACATGATTTGGACAAACTAGGGAGGTTTTATTTGAATCTACCTTTGATCTGAACTCAGTCTTGGCATAGCCCCTTTTCTCTATTTTTTTTCTTTGAAATGGAAGACAGGACTACCTTTGACAGTTTAAACATATTCATCCAATTGCATGTTAAATTCTGAGCAAAACTGAATCTCCTGTTGTGAAAATGCCCTGTGATACTGATTTGCAATCTCCTAGAACCATGATGTTTATCTAAATTGTCTGAGCATACTGCCAAGTTCGACAGACTGAAGAGGAGAGAATATGTCAATCTTTTTGAGTATTTTAGTAGATTCTTAACAGGTTACCAAATCTTTTTTGTTTTTAAAAGTGTGAATATTTATTCTGTATTCCATTCTGGGAAAATCAATGCTGTTTGATTTTGCAATGTTGAAAATGCATGGGTAGCTCGGCAAATTACCTTTCTTCTTTCTTATCAATTGTTTTTCCTATGGAAATATGGGCCAAGAAGTAAAGACTAGGGAGCCAGTGCCTCAGGATATACAGCATCAGACTGACAGTCAGGAGACCAGGATTCTCTTCCCGAAGTTGCTAATGAACAGAATAGTATCGGGCATGCCCATAAACCTGTGTTTGTGTATGAAATGAGAAGGCTGGATTTTATAACAGAGAATCTCTAAAATAGAGTTCATTCTAGAACAATAACTACATTATTTAAAAAAATAAATCTTATTTTAATAAAATATAGAGTTCTATATAAATAAATAATAGAGTTCTCTATATTCATATCTATTTTATGACACATCAAAGGACATAAGATTATTTTTGTAAACAATTAAAGTGTCAGCATTTTTTCAAATAAAAGTTATGTTTTAAAATGTGATAATCCAGGTGTTTACTTTTTATAGAACTGTGGGCCTTCTTTCTCAATAATAGTGACACATCTCATGGACACTGTTATTGGAAATACATATTAGGCTGAAGAATGAGTCCTTTGGCTCTATCTTTTATACATGGATTTTAATACCTAATATTTAGCTGACTTGGCTCAAGGATTTCAAGTTCAGTGTGTCAGTTTATTAAATATTTTCAAATGGTCCTATAGAAAACTCCCTGATAGGCAGCAGCATTTTATGAAAAAAAAAATTGAGGAAAATCTAATACATATGTTAGTAAAATAATAGTTCTCATGCCTCTATGCACCATTTAATATCTTTCACAAAGTTCCAGAGGTCCAAGTTGATCGATTTATCAATGACTTTGAAAAGAAGAGATTTCTATGTGAATGTGGATAGAATGGGAATTAGATAATATTAAGTTGTAGGTAGATCTGGAAAAGGGACACAATGTCAACTAGCTGTTTCAAAATGGACATACATATGACAATATTTTTAGGGAGAATTTTCACTATTACGTGTTTGAAACAATCCTAGTTTTTAAATGTTTCTGTAATAAAGCATTATCTTCATTACATAGTGTTTCATGCCTCGATTATAATAATCTTTTTATTGCAGTGTAATCATTGTGTATGTCTGTTCCTCAAGCAGATTTTCAGGTCTTACTTAGCTCTGAACTCTGGGCCTTGAAAAATGCCTCTTAATAAGTAAGTGTTTGAAAGCTTCTACTTAGCCTTCTGTGTTTATCTTAAAAGTCACTGTCTCAAGGAAGACTTCCCTGATACTCCAGGGTAAGCCAGGACATTCTACCATATATACTTACAGCACCATAAATAAAAGGTGCTTTCTTTTTATTTAGTACTTCACAATTACATATTTATTTATGTGTTTTCCTCTTCTAGGCTCCAAGCTCCAGAGAGATAGGAAGGAAATCTGGAGGGCTTTTAGTCCAATCTCCTGGCCTGAGCCCTGACACTGACTGATAGTAAGTATGCATGAAATATTCCTTGAAAGAATGAAAAAACAAGTTAAAAAAACAAGTCAATCAAGAGTATTGAAATCAGTTTAGCATCTCCACGTGTAACAGATGTGGGTTAAAAATTATAGCATTGAGTTCATGCTATCAAAAGGTATGCTTATAAAACTATCATTTCCCAAACACATCACTGGGGATTCTATTCTGCACCCTCCTCCTCTTGAAAGGTTTGTATTTATCTGTAATACATTTGAATCAGGAAGGCAAGTCTACACAGGCAGATGTTCAACTTGCTCTTTTTTTTTTCCCCCTTTGTTTCCTTCCACTGCGTAGTAAAATAAAGGGCTTCTGTCACTATTTAACACACAGCACAGTAACTCAAACACACTGCTGCTAATTTAAGATTCCTAGTTAACAATACAGGACAATGCAGCTTGTGACAGCAGTAGCTAAATACAGGTGATACATCAATACTAGAATCTCATTAAGGCTAAAGAAAATCTATTTTAACTAAGCCACTTTTTTTTTTAACTAAGTGTTAAATGTAATCATGTCTTCAAATGAGAGTAATACACAGTTGGCATCTATCTATCTATCTATCTATCTATCTATCTATCTATCTATCTATCTATCTATCTATCTATCTATCTATCATCTATCCTATATAAACATCCATCTATCTTGGAATCTTATGAAGAATTGTGATTTTTCTATTTGAGAAAATTTAGAATAATAAAATGAGGAATAACACTATAAATGATTATATTATGTCAAATGACAATGTAAAGTTTTGGTAAAGTCGCACGTGCATTAGATAAAACTTTTGTTATGTGCTTTTTAAATTTACTTCCATCTAAGTTTGATTAGCATATTTTAAAAAGTGACCCTTAAGGCCATCTCACTAGTAATTCTTCATCCAATAGATCTTGTTTGAGAATTCCCTTGAAAGGAACAAAGCATGCCAGACAAATTAAATGAAAGGAACAGATGCAGATTAAGAGTGATGACCATTCTGAGCCTGAACATTTAATTTCACTAAATATTATTTTCCATCTTCATGAGCACATTATAAAGAAATGTTGGAACTTCAATTTCCTCTACCATTTCATTTAATAAAACCTTTGTTTCCTCTGAGCTCTTAAAGAGATGTTAGCTTTAAATCACACTGACTTTACCCTTTGCAATTTACATATGTTGAAGAAATAAAAGCCTTTTCAAGAGTCACCATGGGGCCTGGGAGCCCTCAAAGCAATGTTAAGACCTTGAATTTAATGTGAGCTGCCTCAAACACAAAACACAAATCTTCCCTGTGGAATACTAATGGCTTTTGTGTACAGTTACACTTTCTTGTGATTTTTTTTAAGTCTAAGAGCAGCCCACGTATAAAAAAGCCTTTGTACTGGTGACTGGGAAATGCAACTTCAGCGCTGAGGCAAAATGGCATCATTCCATACGTCATCACTGCATAGTCATATTTATATTGGGATAATTAGGAAAGCTTTGAAAGACTAAAAAGTAATAATACTGAAACTGCAATTCATGGATTGTGCATCACATACCTTAAGTTGAGAATCATATTTGTACGAAGATTTATTCAAAAGGTATTTTAAATATCTAAAATACAGTTCTGAGTTTGGTCTTTGATATCTAACAGTTGATTTTTTTCAAAGTTATTCTTTTTATCAAAGCCACATTTTTACTTTATTTTCTGAAACATATTTCTGGTTTTAAATATCAACAGGATCCATACAAGAATTCTAAAGGTTCAGTGGATGCTGATTTCCTAAAATGACCTCTATCTTGCCCTCATAATAGAGTTTCGTTATATAATTTACATGTCATCAAATGGCCCAGAAGGTTTTAAACATGACAGAAGGGCATTAACATGCTAAGAAATTCTTAGTGATGTTTTCTTTGGAGTCTCTGCAGGTTTAGGAAACTCCAGAAGTTCAAAAGTAGCAGTGAAGAATGCATAGTGGAACAAACAAGCCCTTGAATCCTTGTTCTCAGATCTGACTGCACAATTGTATTATTTCAAGAGTTGGGAAAAAATAAATAAATAAATAAATAAATAAATAAATAAATAAATAGATAGATAGATAGATAGATAGATAGATAGATAAGAGAGAGAGAGAGAGAGAGAGAGAGAGAGAGAGGGAGGGAGGGAGGCTGGGACCTGCAACATTTGGAATAATGATAACATAAAGCCTGTGGTGGAGGAAGCTTGAGCTATACTAACATATAGTATAGGAGCCTGGGACCTGCCCTAAATAAATGAAATTGGAGTCTCTTGGTCTGTATTGTCCAATACAGTAGCCACTAGCAACATGACTGAGAACTTGAAAGGTACTAGTCTGAATCAAGATGTGCTTGAGTATAAAATACACACTGAATTTCAAAAAAGTGCTATGAAACCAAGATACATACTGATGAAGACTCTCTCCTTGACCAGGCTTTAGACAGGCTCCTCTGAATTTTCTTTCAAATAGGCCTCATCCTTGGCCCCTTCCTTAGCAGTTTTAGTAAAAACGCTGCTAAGTTAGTTTTGCTAGAATCACCTCCACCCTTGATATCTGATCAAGTTCCTCATCCCCCCGCCAACCCCCCGCTATTGACAAGAATCCTGTTAGGCCAGTTTGGCAAACACCCCACTAACCATGATGGTTCCTTTTAGTAATTTTTCATTCACAGACCCCCTCATTCACCTTGGCTATAAATTCCCAGTTGTCCCTTGCATTCCAAGTTCGATTCCATCTCTCTCTCCTATTGTAGTAGACTTGAAAACAACTGTATTGCCACATTTAACAATTGTTCAGTTAATAATTTATCTTTAAGAATACAAAAGAATATTAAACATATTAATAATTTTAATATGAATTGAATGTTGAAATGATATTTGGAATATATTAAGTTATATAAAATATATTATCAAAATTAATTTGGCCTGTTTCTTTTTACCTTTCTTCTAAGGTAATTTAAGACAACTTAAAGTTATATATTTACCTTGCAATATTTTTATTAGACAGCAGTGCTCTAGCAGTAAAGCCAGGGCATCAGTAATTTAGAAAACATTTCAGGTGATTAAATGTACAGCAAGGATTGCAACCCTCAATCTTCAATCTCATTAGCACAGGAGGAAAATGTATATTATTCAAATATGTTATATATCTTACTGTGTAATAGGCACAGTTTTATGAGCTTTATACTTATTAATTTGTCATAGCAACAGTATATGGTAAAGACTATTATTATCCCCATTTTATGCATGGAAAAATGAGGTGTAGAGAGACAAACTGCGTTGCTCAATGTCACAGAGCAGTGAAAAGAAGTGTCAGAATTTGAACTTAGGCAGTGGAACGTGAATTCATGTTTTCCACTATTATTCCCTACTATTAGAAATATTTAAGCAAAGGTTATAGTCATTTAATTTTTCTTGAGGAAAATGCATATATGTAAATATATGTGAGTATAAGTATAAATATAAGTATAAATATAAATATATAGAGAGAGCGTTGTCTCTATTTTACCAATATGCTCAGTTATATCAAATTTGCCCCAAAGTTATATCAGACTTCACTTCATGTTTGTCTTCTATAAGATTTGGCATGATAATCCTATTTCCCAATTTTCTGGTCTCCTTAGTATTATAGCAAATGAACTATTTCAATAAATTCCCGATTTACGTGCATTTGAGGTAAAACTCATATTTTCATCTGATTTAATCAAAGGACTTATTTTGTATTGTTAAAGATAAATTATTCACTGGACAGTTAATTCATCTAGTTCAGAGAATCTTTACCAAGGTGTTGGAGTAAAGTATGGCCTGGGGTAGGAAAATGGAAAAAGATGTTTTAATTGTCAAATACAGAGATCAATCTGTAAGAGACTGATTACTAAAACATCCTCTACAATACCACAATACTATTCTCACATAGTTAACAATGCTATCTTAATTCTTTAATATAAAAAGTCGGTATGGTATTATATCAAAAATATGTTAGTATAGCTCACCCTTCCTCCACCACAGGCTTTATGTTATCATTATTCCAAATGTTGCAGAAGTATTGAGACTAGAAACAAAATTATGCAAAATAGACAATAATAGTCATTTGTAGAATATCATTATAAGAATACCTTGAAATGCTCACTGTCTTTAAAATACATTTTAGGCTTCACTATATTTAGTTAGAAATAAGATTCATAATGCTGATAAGATTGAAAGGTTTGTAGTTTGTTTTTGTTTTTAAATGTAGTTCTTTGCTTTTGTTCTCAGCTCTCAGTTTTACTGCCCTTAACAATAATATCCACAGAATTCTCATATCAGGTGCCTCTGCTTACAGGTTCAGTTTTGGACTGGGTAGCACAAGCATTAGACCATATGCTGAGATTAAAGATGCATCAGGTTTGGCATGAGAGGGCCATAATCTATCGATCCCTAAGTGTCCTTGGGCACGTAACTAAACCACTATGCACTCTAGTTTTTTCATCAGAGAAATAAAGAAATATATTAATATTCTATTTGCAGGAATTAAGTAAGATTTGTATAAAACTGCAAGTTCCATTTGCCCTTTTTTTCTTTCTATCCTCATGAGAATAGATGCATTTTAACAGTTCCACAAGCCATTCGAGCAAATGCGCACACGTGCACACACAATCACATGCACACATATACTTCAGTCAGATGAGAATTACTCTAATGATCAACATGATACCAACATGACCAATACCTCCTCATGATATTCCCAAAGGGATAATCTCAATACCCGCAATATGATCTAAAGTACTTCTCTGTTTCCATATTTCATCTGCACACCCCGCCCACAAGTGATCCATGTTCTAAGCTCCTAAATGAAGACCTAATCATCCCCACTCTTGCCTGTTTACCTTATCTAGTTCTACCAGATCTAGCCCAACAAATTGGGTTTCCTAGACCTGAAAAATTGTCCTACAGCAGAGAAATTTTACCTGTGAGCATTCAGATTTTCCTAAAAGCCACATTCCTCTATATATCTCCTTTCTCTTTTGTATATAAATTTCCTCTGTGGTCGTATCAGCCAACTTATGTCAAATGTTTCCCTAATTTTTTTAAAAAAATTGTGAATACCATGATGAATCTGGACCAATTCAGTAAATGAAATAGAATATTCTCTGGAAACTAGGACTCAGAACAGGGAGTTCATCAGTCTAGTGAATCAGAAAATATTATCCCATCTCTTTTCTTTCAACCTAATGTCAGAACTATCTTTATTATCAACTTAATCTGCTATAGAAGATGTAATTGAGAATACTAATTGTCTATAAAAATGCACATCTTTTACAAAGAAAGAATTTCAGCCAGGCATATGGACATTAGTTCTCAGATTTCTTTCTGAAATTTAGGCTGACCTCTCTATTGGCCAATGGTTCTGGTGGTATCATCTGTGGCTGAAATTATCTAGAGATTTAACTGGGGCTGAGTGATCCAAGCCAACTTTATTCATGTGTCTGGCTATTGGCATTTACAGTTATCTGAGCCACATCATCTGTGTTGTCTTTGTCCATGTGTTCTCTCATCATACAGGTTGCCCCACATGCTCATGGATTGTCCCAAGACACTTCCCAATAGGATTCTGTACAAAGTAATATGTACCAGTTCTAGGCTTCTACATTAACACAGTGGATATACTTTTTCATGATTTGTTTCCATGGCCCATCTTCTGAAAACTAAACACAGTGGTGACTAAGTTTAAATCATGCAAAATATGCTACTGGCCTGTGTGTGGCTTATTAATAACTCAAAGGAACCTGGACCCTCATATGATTGTGAAGAGTGCAATTAACCCACTGACCCTACCTGTTGAACTCAGGACAATTATGTGGTAGAGCCATAATTAACTCCTTTGTTCTTTAAGCTGCTATGTTGTTAAGTCAAAATGTAAACTTCTAACTCCCCTCCCCCCAAAAAGGAAAAAAAAACAAAAAACAAAAACAAAAACAAAAACCCCCAAAAAACAGGTGGAATGCAAAACCAGCTTGAACCTTATAGTAGTTAACATTGAAATAAGTCATGATAAATTTCAAATTTTAGTGTCTGTAACTGAAAAACAAAATATAAAATAGACACACTCCAATTAATGGAATCAATATAAGAAATAATATTTTTTGCCCCAAATGACCCATAAAATGAAAGTCAATAAATTATTCTATATGAGAGAAAACAGACATGCAAGTAAGTACTAGTCTGATGTAACATCAATATCTACGAATATAAAAAAAATAATAAAAGTATAATGTCTCAAGCTGTAAGTTCATCTAATGACAAATGCAGAATCAACCATGCTGCCACTGAAACGTTAACAAAAATATTGATCATTAAGTCAATTTTACCATTTTTTTCTACACTTAGTTGTATATACTATGTGAGCAAAACAATTGCAATTTATAAGTTTTATAGGATAGCTGAAGGCGGAGAGTTAAGAGATAACATTTGAATAGCCCATTAAACTTAGTCATCGTTCCCTGGGGGATAATTACCTGTGGTTATTGAGCAAACCTCACTAGAATGTTATTAGTATTTTCAGTGGTTTTGGGAATAGTCTTAAGGCTGTTCCTAGGAGGGTAGAAGATGGGGAAGAAGATGAGGAAATCCTTCTTCCTCTATCATAGATAGCAATTTCTAATTCATTCTCCAGAGACCAAACATATTAAATCTAGCCAAACGAATGTATTAACTAAAAGAAAATGTGTGTGTGTGGTGAGGCGGGGGAGTGGGGGGGGGGGCGAGGGAGTTGGGGGGGGCGGGGGGCGGATTTGGAAAGAAATTTTTTTAAAAAAGAAAGAAAAGTAAAGAAAACAAGAGCCTGGAAAGAAGTGAGCATGTGTCTTAATGGTGAATTTAGAAATAGATTCATCTTGTTTGTTGGTTTCTTGTTCGGCGTTGACATCTATGTGGAGAGAAATTAAGTTTTTCTCACTGTCCTAAAAGCCATTATGAAAGTATTTTTTTTATTTATTTTTTTCTTCATTTAGAAGCAATTTCATGGTTTTAAGTTTCAGTTTTTTGATTCATGGTATTTCCTACTAACTCTTCCCCACTGTGCTTTTTATCTAATTATCTCACGCTCTTTCTCATGTTCCAGTTTTTAATAGGTTTCCTTTTCACAGTTCACTGGATACCAAAGAGTTTCTGGCAATAGAAGAGCTAGGCTTACACCAAGAGTATACTAAAACTGGAAAGGACTCTAAGATTCCGAATTGCAACCACCTCATTGTGCAGATAACAAAACTAAGGCTTAAGAAAGGGGGATCCTTGTCTAACATTGGTGTAATTCAGGGAGAACCAGTTAACCAGGGGCTAATCAGAGTCGGCATATAGTGGGAGCTCAATAAACTCCCGTCTATAAGAATATTTATTATTCTTAGAATTTAGAATATATAAGAATATACATATACAACCTCCATGCAGCCTCCAGTGGCCTTTCCCTACCTGGTCTCTGTTTTTCCTTGGTGGACACAGCTATGCGTATAATATTTGGCAAAGGTTTGTCAAGTATATTTGAGAAAAAGAAACTCCTTCAGACTTATTTTGAAGAAAAGCTTTGGCTTTTACTTGTGAAAAGGTAAAAGTGATTGAAAGCTTATAACTATGCATGACCTTCAGTTGTTACTTATTTTTACCTAACCAATTCCTATCCATTTACTAAATCTCTTCTCTAAAGAGTCACTTCAAGTAATTATAGACCTTTTTCTCCTTCCCTTTAATTTGTAGTATGAAGGGAACATTTACTACTCAGTTGACAATGAAATAAGAATATTTCCCTCTCTTAATGGCTTTTTGGTTTCTCCTATGATTCTTTCTTGACTTTTATATCAGTAGATAGTATATTTCTTTGAGCCAGAAGTCATGTCTTATATACACTATTGATTTTCCCATAATTCATGAAAGGAGCAGACTTACATTTATTGAGTTCTTATAATAATGCTCCATTTTGCCAAGTATTTTACAGATATCATTTCATTTAATCCTTATGAAAATCCCTTGAGGTAGAGCTTATTATCCCATTCTACATAGAAGTGAAAGTGAAGTATAAATATTAGTTAAAAGAAGTTCCCCAAGAACTAAAATTTAGTAAGCAGTAAAACAGGTGATTAATCTAAAGTCAACTTTTTCCTGACAGTACACTTTTCACTAAATAATGTCAGTTGTACTTACTACTTGGCATATAGTGGGAGCTCAATAAACTCCCGACTATAAGAATATTTATTAGTCTTAGAATTTAGAATACGTAAGAATATATATGTACATGACATATATATGTGTGTGTGTGTGTGTGTGTGTGTGTGTGTGTTTATGATTGTGAATCATGTGTATGGATGATTTCAGTCTTTAAAGACAACTTGCTATTTGAGAAATGGCTCTCTCAAATAGAATTATTCAAAAATTCCTCGCCATTGTCTACTCAGCCAATGTACAAATTCAAGCATGTTCAAGCATATCCATCAGTTAATCTTAAAAGCTGTAATATTTTTATGAGAAACTTTATTTAACTTTAATAGGTTTCACACTTGAAAGTTAAAATATAATAGACTTAGTGGTCTTATTCTGGGAGGAGAAATAAAGTCAAATAGAACATTCACAGTGGGAGTTTAAAGGATTTAAAATGCAAGGCAGAGCTTAGTTTAATCAGATACTATACATCAGTGAAGCTTTATGAACAGAATGGGAGTCAATTCTATCAATCTTGGGACAATGACTTCCCTAGAGTAAATTTTTAAAACAAGTTCACACAATGATAGATTATCTCATTTCATAGTTAATTTAGTGAGGATGAGAATTAGGAATAATGTATATGTGGATGACTAAAATAAACACTACCATTCTTTAGCAGGCAAAATTTGGTGGGATGAGTTGAGAAAGTACTGCAAATTATATATTGTTTAATAATCTCAGTGTCACAGATTATCTAGGATTCAATAATAGTAACTTGATCTGTAATGTATGATAGTTTTCTTCAAATTATATTAATAACAATGTTTTATATGCATGTCAGTTAATCATTTATGTACATGTATATTATTCATATGCATTGTTATATGTATAAAATCAATTAATGTTTAATTATAGTTATAATTTATAATTATAAATAGTTATAATTAATATTTGTCCTTTAAATTTATTAACATAATTATAATATTTAATTATGAACATTTAATTATAATAATAATTAAAATAATGTGTTAATAATATTTGCTTTATTAAAAGACATACTAAAATAAGTTTGGTCTTCATACATGTTTCTAATGCCTCAGTTTTATTTTAAGCTTAAACCTTCAAGAACAGCTTTGTGCATCTACAGGCACACTGCAAAAACTCACAAAATCAGAGGTAATCTGAATGTCTGAAAATAGAGAAACAGGTAAATAAATGGTAGTTCTACTCTTTAGAAAGCTATGAGGTAATTTTAAAATTAAAATTATTATTACTATTATAACCCTTACATCGAAGAAATATTGTAATATTCTCTCAAAAAGCATAGTAAAAAATTGAATATTCAGTCTTATTTTAACTAGGTAAAGTTTTAATAACAGCTACTATTAATTAAGTTTCAATTCTATGTTTGAGGATGCACTAGAAGCTTTAAAGATGTTATAAAATTAATCTCTATAAAACATTAAATGACATAAATTTTAAGATGTACCATTAAATTAATAACAACTCTTAAAAATGGGAGAGAGAAAATGAAGCAACACCACATGTTAAATTTATGCATCAATTATAAAATTCTTTTTGACTTTACACATATAGTTTCCAATCAAAACATCAAAATCACATTTCCAAGATTACGTAGGTTCGTTCTTTTCCTCCCAACCAGTTCAGTGAGGTTATGTCATACATTTGTGCTATGGATTAAATTGTGTTCCCCCAAAATTCGTATGTTGATGCCTTAACCCTCCTTCCCCTACCATCATATAACTGTATCTGAAAATAAGGCTTTAGGAGATAATCAAGGTTAAATGAGGTCATAAGGGTGAGGCCCAATCTGACAGGATTAGTGGAATTATAAAAAGAGGAAGAGAGAAAGAGATCTCTCAGTGTACATGCATCAAGGAAAGACATATTCTAAAATCAGTTTGGTCTTCATACATGTGAGAACACAATGAGAAGGAGTTGTCTGCAAGCTAAGAAGAAAGATTTATAAGAAACCAAATCATCTGGCACCTTGATTTTCAACTTTCCAGTCTCCAAAACTGTGAGAAATAAATTTTTGTTGTTTAAGCTATGTAATCCGTGGTATTTTTGTAACAGCAGCAAACAAGACTTATGTAATTTATAATATATAAATATTATGTATTAGAAATAATGTAATTTATAATAATAATCATATATGTTATATAATTATTAATACTTAAATAATAATTATATATTATATATAATATGTATATTATGTATATAAAACATATATTTTATATATTTTTTCCTGGGAGGGGGTCAAAGTCTTCATTCAGTTCTAGGATCCCTAATATACCGGTTGATTATTTTTATTAAATTTGCATTAATTAAATTTTACTCTTTGTGATGTATGGTTCTATGGATTTAATAAAACATACCAAGTCATGTATTCACCAACCCATTACATACAGAACACCTCCTTCATCTTAAAATGCATCCTGCCCATCTCCTTTGTTACAACAACCCCGTCCTGCCAAACTCAAAGCATCCAGCAACCACCTATATGAATTATTTTTTCCTGCCCTAGAATGTCATGTGAGTAGAGTCATAACATGTGGCCCTTTGGGTTTGGTTTCTTTTACTTAGTAAAATGCATTTCAGATTTGCCCATCATTATGCAAATCAATAGTTTATTCCTTTTTCTTGCTCAATAGTATTCCACTGTAAGAATACAACATAGTTTGTTTAGCCATTCATCTGTTGAAAGACATTTTGGCTGCTTTCAGATTTGGGGGATTATGAATAAAGTTGCTATAAAAATTTGCATACAGGATTTTTTATGAATGTATATTTTCACACAAAAAACTTAAGGAAAAAGGAACTGTAGATGAATACAGTACTCTAGTTGGCAAATTTGCTTTTCATGGGGTATGGGTCAATAAGTTTATGCTATATAATATATATACTAGGGTTTAACATATAAGTTAGTGGATGGTGAGTGATGAAACCAGTTTTTCACTGTTGGAGAGGGAAGTTATAAATAAGCAAAGGAGAAGTTTAGAATAAATCCCTGTGGTAATAGATTAGACTAGGAGACAGGATAAATTCATATTTAGCATAGATAGATAGATAGATAGATAGATAGATAGATAGATAGACAGACAGACAGACAGACAGATAAATGAATAGACTGATAGTTAAATGATTAGAGATATGTGTATAGACTTGAGTTAGTGTGCATATCTATATATCCTAGCCTCTGAAAAGGCTCACTGAAAAGGCTTAGGAACAGTGACATTCAAGAAATCACAAGAATACTTAGCATGTTGGTTTCTAAGCAGTGTTTTCCAGCAATAGAAACCAAGCCTTTATGGAGAAATGGCCAATTCCAGAGCTGGGTAGGAAACATACGTAATGAACCTGGAAGATTTTGTAGTACCAAAAATCAAGAAAACACTAAAAAACAAAAGGATGGGACATGCCAACAAGACAGAAGCAAAACTGAAAGGGTTCTCAATGGCCAAAGCTGGATAATTTGAGCAACAAAATTAGTGATGTTATCTGATTATAACCCAAAGTACAAAATAAATATATATTAACTAAATGATCAAGGTTAACATCGCCAGTGATGTTAGTTTACTATCATGATATACACCCTGATATCATGTGATGAGGAGTAACAATTCATGTTTGCGGTATTTCTTCTCCAAACCAATAATCCCCTTCTATCTTGGGGGGGGAAAAAAAAATCTCAAATTGAGGAACAGTCTATAAAATATCTGATCATTATTTTTCAAAACTGTCAAGGTCATGACAATCAAGGAAAGAGCTTAGTCTATATCTATCTCTATACTGCTTTTTCTAAAGTACTTAATATGGATTTAACATTGATAATTATCTTTATAGGGAGCTAAATGTTATGGGAGACATAATGAGCTATTACAATGCATATTTCCTAAGGGAAATTGACCTTGCCTGAAATAATCTACTCTTAAACTTCTTGTTTCACCCTCCTTCTGCCTATAAAAACTTTCCATTTTGTACAACTCCTTAAAGCACCTCTGTATTTACTAGATAGGATGCTATCTGATTCATGAATTGTTTGATAAAACCAAGTAGATCTTTAAATTTACTCTTTTGAAATTTTGTTCTTTAATAACTTTCCGCAATATATTTTTTTCACTGTCTTCTGTAATACACTTTTTTCCTCAAGTGAGAAGCTAGCTACCCTGTATCAGTTTCCTTGATTGAAATGTGTCATTGTTCACCCTCTGGCTGATTTTTAGATGTTCTCTTTATCTTTGGTTTTCAGCAGTTTATCAATGATGTGACTGGTTTTCTTTATCTCGTGTTAACGCTGCATAATGTTTGCTGAGCCTTTTTTTTTTTTTCTGTCCATTGATATTTTCCATTAGGTTTTAAATTTTTTTAATGTGATCTTTTCTGATATGTTTTCTGTTTCCTTCTCTCTCCTCTACTTGGAGAGTTTCAGTTCTACATTTGCTGAACAGTTTGACATTGAATTTCACACATAAAAAAAGAAAAGGAAAAAAAATAAGCAAGAAAAAAAGAAAGAAAGCTTGAGATCACAATAAACCAAAGTCAAAAAAACTGATTTCATTCTAGGAATCAACAACATTTAATGAGATTGAAGCAGACAGCTGGGTATTAGATAAATGACACAGATAGGAAAAAAAAAAATACAACTTGATCAAATAATTAAATATAGGACTGTAATCAAAGAAAATAATCTTATAAAGCAATATCTGATTTTCTATAAGAGACACTTTGAAGACTGAATATATTCAAAAATTTAATCAACTTGTAGTACCAGATCTATATTTTATGAATATGCATCTTACACTAAATATTCCTATTTCCTACAAATTGAAAATGAAGTGGCCAATAAATAACCACGATTTCACTTCTTAGGTAAAACAAGGCTCTAAAAAAATGAAGTGGCCAATAAATAACCATGATTTCACTTCTTAGGTAAAACAAGGCTCTGAAAGAAGAAAGAATAAATAGTTACTTTATTTTTATTTATTCTTATAAATAATACAGTTATAAGTTAATTTTAAGATAGATGAAAAAATTCAAAGTAGTAATTGTGATGCAAACTCTATATAACTTGACTAGTCTTAATGATTTCAAAACTCTTAAATTATATCCCAAATTATCCAATTTGAGAAAAGTACTAAAACCCAGTATTTTTCCTAAGAGGGTTTTACAAGCTTGGCTAGCGGACCTTACTGAAGCAGTCTTAGGCACATTATGGCAATTTGGGAAGGAGGGTAGGGTTTTAGGGATCATTATGCATTTTTATTGGTGCCAAATTCTATACCCCAATTAACGGTGGTAACCACTGTATCCATCTCTATACTGTTTCTTCTAAAGTACTTTATATAGATTTAACATTGATAATTTTCTTTCTAGGGAGCTAAACACATGAGTATATAATCTGATTTACCCTTTAAAACTGCTCATTATATACCAAAATAATATGTCCTGGAAAATGAAAAAGATAGCTGGAGATATTTCCTTATAAAATGATATTCTCTGCATTTGGCTGATTCATAGTGTATCTTTCTACCTAACCTCTTGTGCTTTCTCATTGTATAAAGATAATAAAGAGGAATACAATTTAGAAATTAGTTAACAGCCTTAATTACACATGCCTGATTTCCTTGTTTGGGTCCCAGACTCTAATCCTGCATTGTCGCAGTTCTGTGCTTATTCACATTTTTATTATTGTTGTTTATCTGCATTACTAGCACTGGATACATAGTCTGCACCCAGTAGACATTCAAGAAATACTTCTGAAATAAATAAATGAATGAAGACATATTTTATTGGAAAATAAATGCTCAGCACTAAATATGTATGTAGCTATATGCTAACACCATCCCTCCCACCCCCTATACATGCACACACTGATGTGTCTATGCATATATTGTATGCTTACTTTAGAATATGCAAAAATTATATAAGTATAATGTAATAATACATCTATTAATTAATCACTATTCTTATTATGTGTCAAACACTGTTCTTTGTTCTTTACCTATATTACTTCATTAACTTTAATCACCAACTCTAGGTTTGATACCTTACTCTGCCATTTTTTCTTTAAGAGACCTAAGACAGAGAATCTAAATAAATTTCCCAAGGTCACACAACTGTTAACGAGAGCATTAGGATTCAGAGATGGATCATTTTGTACAAGTCTAGTCTGTAAAGCATTCAAATCGGCCACCTCTCCAATCACTGAAGCATAAAGTGTATATATGAAAACACATTACTCTTGCTATTAAATTATTAGACAGTTGCCCTATTCATTTTATTTTAGCACCCAGATACAACTACATTCAGAAACAAGCATGAAAACTCATACCCAAAAATATATTTGCACATCGATGTTCATAGCAGCATTATCCACAGTGGCCAGGACATGGAAGCAACTGAAGTGTCCTATGATAGATGACTGGATTAAAAAGCTGTGGTACATATATACAATGGAATATTACTCAGCCATAAGAAGATACAAAATACTTCCATTTGCAACAACATGGATGGACCTCGAGAAAATCATGCTAAATGAAATAACTCAGACAGAAAAAGTTTAAAATCACATAATATCACTCATATGTGGAATATAAACCTAAAAGCAACAAATGAAGAGGACAAACAGAGACTCTTGGACATGGACAATAGACTAGTGGTTACCAGGAGGTATGGGGGGAGGAGGGAGGTAGACAGGGAAAAAATATTAAAATCATTTCTTAAAAAAATAATAATAAAGTAAAATAAGAAATAAGCATGAGATAAGTGCATGTATTATAAGGACTTAGAATTTAAGCCAGATTTCTAAAAGGGGGAGAGGGGGCAGCGGGGTGCAAGAATTGGTATCAATTTCTTAAGAACATGCTGGAATTGCACTGTGATGAACTAGGTTTCCAAGCTACTCGGTGAGAGTGAATGCGAGCTTTTGGAAGTGGATGTCGGGATACCTTGTTCATCTTGCTCAGGATCTAATAGGTGTGTAAGTAGCATTAGGAGAAGAAAGGAATTAGGGAGCAAATGAAAGATGGAGGAAAGAAGGGGGAGGGTCTATGGGAAAGGAATGTGTCTTTCCAAACTAGATTTAAGATATTCACGGGCAGAAGCTGACACCTGTTGTTCTTTTCAATCCCGTTACGTTAGATATAATGGCATGCAAAAATACACACACAGACATTCTTTCCTAAAGAAAACATTTACAACCAGTTGTCCAAATAATCTGCTCAAATATTATTAATGTAGCATATTTCTCTCATCATTTAGGTAAAGATAAAAGGCAGGGGATGCTTGGGATAGTTGAATGAATTACCAAAGGCCACATAGATCAGTGTTAGAGCCATGACTTTATACCTGGTCTTCTGGTTTTGAAACATATCATCTTTGTCAGGATGAATATTAAGCCTCACCTTATCCTATGACTTAATAATAATAAATAATTAAATATTGGGCCCTATGACTTAATCATAATAATTAAATATTGGTTCTTAAAAGTCTTACTTTTTTACCAAACTTGGGTCTATAGTTTTAAAAGTTCTATTTTCAATAAAACTTAAAATCTCTAACCTTTTCTGTACTCACTGAACATATTTGAGTCCCATGAACCAATACTATGAAATACTCTCTATGAAAATCCCTTATGATGTGCTGTCAGAATTTCTTCCCACTTAACAGTACCAGTTCAAACAGCTTTTCAGAGATAGCTGTAATTCTGAGGAAAGCCTGAGTCCTTTATGGCTAATCTTGCATGTGGCCCCACCATTCATTTTATTTTTAGCATCATTCAGTTCCCACGACTGTCCCACTCTGACATCAACAGTGGCTTCCAGCTGTATCCGGTCTCCCAAAGGGAACCTGAGGAGAAATTGGGAATGACTACAGGGTTGGAATGAGTTTTCTCAAAGTCTTACTAAAGATGAAGCTCACATATTACATCTTTGGGGACTTCCTAACTTCAGTCTAGTGATATGTATTGACTTTGGAGGCAGTAAAACAACCTCTGTAGATCCTTTCTATTTTGGGTAGAGCTGTACAATCTCAAGTGTTCATGCAATAAATGGTCTTATACACATGCAATAAATGTCTATTTTCAGGGAAAATAGTCTGAACTGAAATTGAACATTTGCTGTATCGGCCACTCTTTCATTATGAATGTATGCATTCATCCCTTCAATTACTATTCCACATATATCATTCATACAAGAAACATAAATTTCACTCCTATCATATATTAGATGTTAGATACTAGGAATGCATGATATGAAAAATAGACTCTAATTTTAAAGACATGTGATCTTGTGGAGAGAATTCTGTGAAGCAAATCTTTATAGTGCTTTATTGTTCACAAAATCATTTCATCTCTATGTTTTTTATTTATTTTTATTCTCTAACCTCTGAGACTTCACCCTTCTTCACTCTACAGTCTCGAATATTTTAAAGTATTTTTTTAAAGAGTTTATTGGTACATATTTAAAGTTTTATGTCAGGAACTATATGCTATTGTTTTTAACTTATTGCTATTGTTCATGATAATACATTATATTTCTTAACCTATCATTTCAGAGTATATAAAATACATTGTTGATTTTATGCTAATTATGTTACCAACTCTGTTATTAGGCTTACTAGCTATATTTGCCTGTTTTTGTTTTGCAGCTACTTCTGTTGGGTGTTTCTCAAGTAAAACGTCTTATACTTGGCAAATAGTGAAAACTGCACTCTTAACTTTCAAAATAATACCTATTATTTTGTTATATCGTTTCATGTTATTGAAGATCACTTCTAGAATGCAGTTCAAAAATAACAATGATATTATCCATTCTCAAACTTATTCTTAGAATTAACAAGAATGCTTCTAATCTAGTGTTTCAGCATTCTTAACGCTTTTTATCTCTTTTTGATATTGATTTTTATTGTGTTAAAGAAAAATTCTATGATCATTATTTTACTAATAGTTTCCAGTAGGCATAAGTTTTAAATTTTTAAAAAGTTTTTGATGTTTATTTATGTTATTTTTATTGACTCTTTCTTTTGATGTATTAAAATAATTTGTTCCCTGATATTAAATTATTGAATTCACCATCTATATTTTATTTGTTTATTTTGTAAGTCAGTTATCAGATTGAACTGGATAGTTGGGGAAAGTTTAATAAACAGTCTATTTACAAAATGTGGCCAGGTTTAAAGAGGTCAAGAAGTACCCTGAGACTAGCAAGTGATTTACTATTCCTAGGTTTGAATGGGCAAGAAGAAAGGAAAGATGGTAGCTATATGAAGAAGGTTGCTTGGCAAGAGATGTGACTCATATTAGAGAGACGCAGCCAACTAACAGAAACAGTGCATGAAGGCAGTCAGTGGAGTAAATCCCCCTGCCTCAGTTCTCCCACTTTCTTCTGCCCACGTAATCTGAAGCCAGAGAGCAGGAAAGTCACCATTGATGCCTTCCGTGAGGGTCTGCTTTCGAGTACACAGAGATGAGTGGAGAACGAGGATGAGCAAATGAAAGACATCTTGATTTCTATCTGCTTCTAAAGAGAATTTTTACTACTCTACTATGGCCCAGTCCTTGCATTACATGTGAGCCTTCTTATTACATAACAAGTGTCCAAACCAATGAAATAGAAATTTTATTAAGAATTATGAAACAAATAATGAGGATACTGTGTTTAAAAGATAGAAGCGGAGACTGGACCTAAGAAACATATCAATGTGCCCTAGAGCTTGGTGAGCAAGAGCACATTGACTTTAGGAAGAAGACAGAGAGGAAGCCAAGCGATAATAAATATTCAGAGTCTTACAGTTCATTGTAAGATGTTAGGTTTTATTCTAAGCACAATAAAAGCCCCTTGAAGGCTTTTACATAGGGAATGTTATGAGCAGATTATCTGAATTATTTATTCCTTAAAAGAATCCTTGATAAAAATCTCTGTACCAGATGATTAATGTAGGTAAGTAAGCAATATTCTTTTCTGAGGATGTGTAGTGGGTGGATATGGCTGTTGAGCAGGGATAGATTTTTAATTACTATTTTTATTTTCTTAGTTCTAAATATTTGTGGATTTTTAAAATTTTTTTCACATATAGGATTGATGACCTACACTTTTCTAAATGTAAAGAACAAATATGAGATGTTATAATTTTTCTAAATAAGCATATACTAGTTTTTATATAGTTTTAAAATGTCTTCTATATTATGTTTGTATTTCTGTATCATATCTTTATAAACTATACTCATTTCTTTGACATATTTACTAGAAATGTTTCTAGCTTATTGATGATTATTTTCCTGAAGAGCGACAATTTTATTTCCAATGTACGTATTTTCTACTTCTTTCTGTTTTAGTTATACTAAGTCCTTGTTTTCCTGTGTATTTTTTTCCCACCCATAAAAGGGAATACTTTTTTTACTATGTTTTTGAGTATAACTTGTAAGTAACTTGTTTTTATTCTTTTTTGTTTGACAACAATATCACTTAAACATTTTAATTTTATTTTGAATAACATATAGGTCGCATCTCATATTTCAAGTCTTTTTTCCTATGATTATTCTATTTAAAAAGGTCTATATTGCAATGCAATGAAATTTTTCCAATATAATTTTAAATTAAAAAATAATGAGTTTTTCTGCATGTCTTTACTATAGCTCCTATACTTGTCTCCAGAGGCAGTGAAGAGGGGATAGCTGGGAAATATTAGTTCTGTGGTGAATTTGGGTTGTGGGTGGCTGGGGAGCACACACTGAAGAGAACAGGTGGTGGTAGCTTCTGAGAGGAGCAGAAGGCTTGCTGTGTCCTGAGGGCCTGAGGCAAGGGGAGAAAGAAGCAGGATTGGGGAGTGAGGAAAGGGTGAAGACTGGGAATATATAAAATGGAGTTGTTTTAACCAAACTGCTAAAACTATTAACATTATAGAAATTGAGGCAATTTCCATTCTTTTTCTAACTAGCCTCAGAACTTAAATTTTTTTGAACTTTCCAGTTCAACATCAGTGCTTGGATATACATTTGGACTTCTAGATAACCTTCTAATTACCCACTGATGAACTCATATATCCAGACCATTGATTAATCCTGAAAGACTCGCATATGCATTCACCTGGCATCTATTACCCAGACCAACAGATGTGACCAGACCTCCTGGCACCCACCTTCCCAACCACCTGCCGTCCATCATCCTGACTGCCTGATATCTAACTGATAACTGTCCTAGATAAATCCTAGGGCTAAGAATGCAAGACTGACAATTCTCAAGATTGCACTTTTAACTAGAAGAACTTTTAACTCTTCTTTCCTCTTTGGAACACTTCTGAGTTTTTGCCTAGCTCTGTTCTCAATCTGCAAACTCCAAGACCCTTGAATAAATCTTTATTATTTATTTCTAGCCAACACCTCCAGACTGTTTTTGAATTTGTTCAACAGGGAAATACCTGTTTTACTTAGAGAGTTTAGGATTCCTGAGCAAACATTATTCTCCATTTACTGATGTATGGAAAAAGGTACAATTTAACGGCATTGTCCCACTGAACCAAGTAACTAAATAAAGAGAAAATTTCACAGACTTTTGGGCGAAAACTGTATTTCTTAGTCAAGCATAGAAAGTAAGTGAACCTCATTCATTTCATAGTATTATAGTATTCCCAGAGGGTGAGAAATGTTCACATTTCTATACTTTCTATAAATTTTCTCCAGTTTCTAAATAGTACTGTTTGAATGAATTTGTTGATAGGTTTATCTCAGCCTAAAGTTAAACACAGACATAAACAGGTCTTAAATATTACTTATTTCCTACATACAGATTTATTAACAGAAGTTTGTAATCATATACAGAATGGGCAAACTATTACAGCTTAATTTTCCCTTAACGATTCGCATCTATCGACAGTAAGCTACTTTCTATTTGTGCCTGCCATTTATCAAACCATTTTCACATATCTCAATTACTGAGAACATGACTCTTTATTCTAGTCAGGGAGGATTCAAACCCCTCACACAAATGCAGGAAACCTGGGAGTTGTCAGGAAGATAATTAATAACAATGTTGCATAGGGGACATTGATGATGAGTAATGAGTGCTCTGCTCAAAAATGCTTTGCTTAGATACACCAGAAATAGAATCCCCGATTAGATGTTCCAAGTCCAAATCCATAGCTCAGATTACATCTTCAGGGCCAGGACTGGCACATAGATTGTATGCCAGGAGACTGACTGAGGAACTGACAGGTTAACCAATCTATTGCCATAATTACAAATGATTCGAATTAAGCCTTTAATATATATGGAGATCTGCGTTAAGTAGTTTGTCACAGTTGTCCTATAAGAAAGGGAACTCTTTTTCCATTTCACAGACAAGGTAACAAAAACATAGATACTGGAAGGAAGGACGGATTATCTTCATACCTAGAAAGCAGTGGTGAGTTATTTTCTGCTTAGTGACATAGAAGATGTCCTTCTTGCCCTGTCTCCTTTAAGTCCATTCATATCCAAAAACCCCGACCTCACCTTCAACTTGGGGAATCATAAAAGAAAGGTCTTGATATCTCAGCACGGATGATCTCAGTCTCTAAAATTTTCACCTCCTAATACATCGTTTCTCTGTCTCAGACATACTCTGCTGTTTGGGATCCCTGTTTCTTTGTAACTTTATCTATCTATCTAACCTGTATGGAACTGCCTCCTAGTTATCTTTTTCTAATTAAAAAAGATTGTTCAATAAGAATGTTTTTATACCAGCATTTGTCAAACTGAATTCCATGGAGCAGTGGTCACACAGAATAATCTATGACAAGAAAGATACCATAATAAAATATATTTCAGTGATATCAATTCTTCTTAGGCCACTGTTAGAGATTCTTTGGAGAATCACAATCAGCTTTAAGAGATTAATGTTTCAGAAAGTTCTGGAGTATTCTTTAGGAATAAAAAAATGTTAATTTTATTTAACAGCATTTCCAGATGTATCTAAGTATAAATCTCCACAAACATATCTTTTCACTACTGTTTATTTATTTCTTAAAGAATAATTTATTTATGTATTTTCTTGCCTATTCCAAAATATAATAACATCTGTCAGTTTTTAGGAAATCCTAAAAAAGGCAAACCTTGGATTTATTATTGAGATTAAATATCCCTTAAGGAGTCATCAAAGAATGACTCTGCAAAGGTTTTATTTTTAGATGCTTCGGTATTAGTTTTCACACAGCCCATGTAGGTTCGGACGTGTCATCTGCTCCTGCAGTTTCCATGAAGTAAATGCTTTCATGACCACAGTCTCATTCCTCAGGGAGGTTGTACGCTCACCTCCATGTCCTCCTTCAAGGAACTAAGCCAGTTAGGAAGAAAAAAGAATAATCCAGAATGCTACCTGTGGGAGACTGACAGTGTCTTCCAGGGGCATTCTCTTGAAGAGGAATCTGGGGACATACCTGTGCTCAGTTTTAAGGGTTCCTTGCTTCTTGCAGAATGCCTGTCAATGCTAGAGAAAAGGAAGTCCAGCTTAGACAATTCTTTGACAGTCCTAAAGAGGACCAATTAGAACTCCAGTTGGGATTCTTTTCCTGGTAAAAGTCTTCAATACAAGTGATTTTCATTATCGACTTGATAGTGACAACTTAATTATCAAATACTCTGTAGAGAATGCAATAACATTAATATGACTTGACACATAATTATCATTTTTCCAATAGAATTACTGTATAGTTAAAGCTCAGTCTTTGCTGTGATAAGGTTTCTGAAATGTTCTTGTTTGGCCATGATGTCGGGTTTACAGTCCTTTGCTATCCTCACCCCTAAATATGTTTTCTCAAAAAAGAGCCAGTCAGAAAATGGAGAAAGAGTAGATTTAAACAATGAAATTTGTGTATCGTTTGTTTCCCCCTGGACTTTTACAGTGGCTATTACTTGAAATCTTAAAGAATAATAAAGGAAGAGACATGGATATTTGCTGCGTGTCTATTATGTGGGAGCTAAAGGCTTTCATACATATTTTGTTTATTCATCTCTCAAATTCAATTCTCAAAAGTGGCTAGTTGATTCTCATTTAAAGATGAGGAAACTAAGGCTCATATAGGTTAATTCCTCATTACCACCAGGGTTGTATTAATACCTGGTATTACAATTCATGTCTGTATATTTTGGAGGCAGTTGTTCTTAGCCTTGTCTACACATTAAAATCACATGGGGAATTCAGTAAGTATTAATACCTGGGTTCTACCACTAGCAACTGGAGTGTGGCCTTAGCATTTGGATTTTAAACAAAACTTTTCAGGCGCTTCTGAAGTAGTCGCAGTTGAGAAACACTGCTCTAAATTGCTTCTACAAAATCTCCCAAGTTGCCAAATAATTATGCTTATATCCTTTCATTCTAGAAACCAAAAACACAAGATGTGCATGACAGAGTAAAGAAAAGTCTCATTTACACAATCAATTTGGTTTCAGCATTTGGGGGGAAATTGAGAAGATCTATAATTTTCGAGAGGAATTGCACTATAATGGAGGAAAACGGTCTTTGGAAATTAGAACAAAACTGGATTTAAATTACTCAGGCAAATCATTTAGGCCAGAAAACTGGCCTCCTCACCATCCATTTTATCATTAGTACTGTTCGTGTTAACTTAATCTTTGTCGGATTACTTTTTAAGCAACTATCCCCATACGCATGACAATGTCTCTGTCCTCGAGGATGTAAATTCTAGCAGAAAAGTCTAAAGCAGGGCTACGACTGATTTAAGACCAAGTAATTCTGGTAGCCCAAGTGATAGCATCATCCTGGGAATCAGAGGGGCCTTTATGGAGTAAGTACAACTAAATGGAGGATTAAATAATACAGAAAACATAGCCACAGAAGTGGCTAAAAGAGGAAAAGCAGAGGTAGGAAAGGACATTTTACTGAGATCAGCATAGTATATAGGTGTGGAAATGAGAGAGTACTACACACAACACCCTTGGAAATTTGCAAATAATTGAGTGTCTCCTAGATGTGGGATAATTTTTGAGAAATGACAAAATATTTTAAACTGTAAATCTATTTAACAGATGCAAAGGATCTTTCCATTAGAAAGGAACTTCTAAAGCCTATTGTTTATTCGCAGTTCTGAAATACAAAATGTCTCATCTTTTGAGTTGAGTCCCAGCAACAGGAATGGGAACAGAGTAAGTACACATTGAGATGGCAGTGGACTCAGTTCTCTTTTTTCTATATTCATTTTCCCAAATCGCAAGTCAATCTCAGGATCTACACATGCAAAATGTAGACAGCCCCTACCACTCTCTGGAAATAGAAGCAAATGTTTTCTGGAAAATCGATGTTGGCAAGCAAAGATATTGCCCTTTTCTGGGATTGGAAAAATTGGTCTTGAATAGCTCTCTCCATTAGTGTTTCTTTTTCCCATCCATTGTCACACCGATAATTAAATATTACCATTCCACAGTAAAGAGAATGTATCTCCTTCAATTATACAGGAAAAAAAAATGTACACTTAACATGATAGAAAGGGCTTTTAAGAAGTAGAAAGCAGAGGGTAAGAAAAATTGCCAAGTTTGAATTCCACTTTTGATGCTGCATTTTCTTTTGTTTTTGCTAGTTACTTTCCAAATGAAATATATAATATCATTCTAAATGTATATGGATTGTAATCAGATCATTGGAGGCTTCCATTGTGGGGTCCTAAAGATTGAGTACATACTGTGACTAGTCTTATATTTAAAAAGAAAGTGTGTTAGTTTATGGCTCTGTAAAAAATACCTATGCTATATTATACCTAAGTATTTCAGTAGTTTCTCAAACTATTCCTTGGCTTCTGGATTCTTGTTTGGATTTTTCTGATTGTGAAGCCAATCTTCATGTGATTTAAAATAGAAGGTTTCATAATCCTTCAGTGGTTTTCATAGTTCTTAAAGCCAGTTATCAACTTAAGATCTGTTTTCACAAACTAATGGCATCTTTCTCCTGTATTTTTGGACATCTGACATGTTCTGTGGTTCCCCATACAATTCTTTGACATTTTAGTATTGTTCATAAAGTTTTTGTGCTTGATCTACATCTCCATCTTTCAAAGCTCACCCCGCCATTCTACCAGGATTTTCAGATATATTAATTTGAATTAAGCTTTACTCTTTTATTCCTGATCTTTCATTAAAAATTTAAACATTTGAATCTTTATTTTTTTTTATTTTTTGATGCACTTAGAACAATATGCCTCATATCCCAATTTACCTTACTAGATTGTGAGTTTCTGGAAGAAAAAGAAAAACAAGAAAGGACATTACCTCCCCATTTCTGTCACCTTCCCTCAGATCACACGTAAACATTGATTTGTTTATTGTGACAGGTACGATGTTTGGTGATTCTTGTTCTTAGTTATATTTCCAGGGAAATTCTTAGATTAATTAAATCTTAAATCAGTATCTCCTTGATTGGTTTAAACTACCCCTTCCCAAGTTACTGAATGACTACTGTAGTTGGTTGTCTTTGGGGGTAAGTCTGATGTGCAACAGTCATAAGGTTAATCATGAAAATACAATGTAGAAAAAAAAAAAAAACACTTGCATATTTTCCATGTTCACATTTACTTTTGTCTCATCTTCTTTTCCTTCTTTTATTTACTTTTTAAAAAATATTCTTTCTTTTTTGTACATTCATATATTTTATACAGTTTTGTACATTGGCTCAACCATTCTCTATAAATCTGTTTAAAACTACACTCTGAAACTTCCCAGAATGTAAAATATTTAAGCATTTTGTTTATGTTTTATGGCTTAACTATGATTGTTGTCATCATTATTACTATTCATTTGAAATAATTATTTTCATAATAATTAATTGCAAGTTATTCTGAGTCCTGGGGCTACTGTGGTTCCTTTGGGAACTCTCTAGACATGGGTTATAGAAAAATGAGATCCAGGTTAACTTGAAGATTTTGTATAAGAAAAAATTACGTTGAGCTTCTTTCCTTTCTTCCTGTTACCCCTGTTATCCTTCCCCAAGTATAAGTTTGACTATAATTTTTTTTTTTTTTTTTAGGTGAGGCAACCCTTGGTTGACCTCACAGATTGCAAGGACCTTGCCAGTTTATAATCCCTTTTTTTTTATTTTTATTTTTTACACCTACAGCACCTGGTCTTCCTAGGTGGTCTCCCATCCAAGTACTAATCAGGCCTGACTCTGCTTAGTTTCAGAGATCAGACGGGACCGGGCTCGTTCAGGCTGGCATGGCCATAGACGGTTTGAGTATAATTTTACATCTAATCTCATTCCCTGAGGTACATATGTGGTCCATAGTTCAACTTTTTTGAGCAAGAAAATGTCTATATAGGCTTAAGAATGTTTACCTTTCTGGCTTCTTCAATGTGTGCCTTTTCTCTTCAGTCTACCACACTAAATTTAATATCGAGAGGAAATCCTGGAGATTTATACTTTACATGAAAGAAATTTCACAAAAAAGTAAAATCCCCACCCCAACCCCACCACTACTCCTTACAGGACAAGGCAAAGCAGCATAAGTTTTTCTCTGACCTTTGTGGAAGCTCTAAATCTTGAGATAGTCTGTCTCTATATATACTTGCCATAGTGAATATGACAGCATTGTTTGCAAACAAGTCTTTCCTTTCTTATTTGTTAAACGGGGCATATTGTGAAGGAAATATACTGAAAGGAGTATTGTAGTTGTTACATGAACTAAAATATGCTTAGTGCCCACAGAGAGTGGGTGCTCAGTGTATGCATTTTTGTTGTATTAAGAACACGTAATATGTCTGTTGAAAAAATGAACAAAAAAAACACCCCGACAAACATAGGTGGGTTTTTTTTTTCTACATTGAACCCCACCTATGTTTGGGTTTTGGCATTTACCAGCTGTTCACCTAAGAATTAAGTTCTTTGAACTTCAGTTTCTTCATCATTGAAAGGAGGATCATACTATTTATTTTCCTGAACCACTGCTATGTTTAAAAAAACAGCAGGTTTTCCAAAATATAACAGATACTTAATGAATGCTTATGGGATGGATGGATGGATGGATGGATGGATGGATGGATGGATGGCCAAACAGATGGATAGAGCAATAAATTGGGATAACTCAAACAAAAAGATGTTGGGGTAGATGAGGATACCTTCATAGGTTAACCTTAGCAATACATTTTTTCTGGAAGAAAAGAAGTTATTATTGATTTTAGCCTCTGGCTTTATCCCAAAGTTATTAGTAGAATTCTATACATCCCTTAAAAACATAGTTTAAATGAGACTCTCATTCTACTCTGTCACCTCCAGCACCCTCACTCACCCCTTACCAGCAGCATACACATTTTCAAAGGAGGAAATAGCATTGCAAGCATTAGGTAGTGGCTCCAACAGGTACCACTTTTATGCCTAAGATCCATTTTTTTTCTGTCTTTTTCTGTGCAGTGTATTATAGATTTGTGAATGGAAAGCAAAAAGAAGGCAACAATTGGATTTGGAAAGGCAGCCCACTCTCGAATTAGATTTTTTATTTTATACGTGCACTATGGAAGTTAAGAGAGAACATATTTTTTTCTCCTGTTAAAAGTTAAACATATTTAATTGAAAGTTGACAAGGTAAATCTGTATTTTTCTTGATTTTCATATTCAGTATTAATCTCAGATTATGCCAACCATTTGTACATATCCTTTAACACAATATTAATTTGTCTCTACTTATTTTCTGCATTTATTGATTTCTATATGTAATTATAAAATTATTTTAATAGGTAGGAGTACGTTATATATTTTTGTGTATTTATGCATATGTGCATGTGTATAGATGTGAATGCACACACTCACATTTGAAAGGTGCTATATTTTTTTAAGAGAGATGAAACATTAGCCATCTTATGTTTCAGACTATATACTGAATTACTTATTGGCTAAGTTCATTAGCATTTCAGTAATGTAACACTTTAATTGTGCTATGAAATTGCTTTAATCTTCCTCTCCTCAGTAATGAGAAATGCCTCACCCTGTTGTAAAACTTTTGAAGTATTGTGCACAATTCTAGATCTCTGTGACCTATTAAAACAGCATCTCTGGAAGGCAAAACTACAGAACTCTTAAATATATCTTCCCAGTCCTTTCACAAACTTGATTTTAGTTTACCTTCTCAGTTCCCACTCCATCTGTCCCCACTCACCATTTCTAGGATCTAGCCCTCAAGAGTGGTTCACTATCCCTGGGCATACATATACTTTTATTCTGTTAACTAAACATACGATAGATTTATATAGATTTGTTTTTATGAAGGAGTTGATTATTTAACCAGTTTGTATCTCACTCAGTGAGACTGAAAGCTCCACAAGGCAGAACTCCTTTCTGTCTTCCGTACTACTGTATATTCAGTGTCTACCATA
This sequence comes from Pteropus vampyrus, assembly GCF_000151845.1. Classification (NCBI taxonomy): domain Eukaryota; kingdom Metazoa; phylum Chordata; class Mammalia; order Chiroptera; family Pteropodidae; genus Pteropus; species Pteropus vampyrus. The sequence continues at coordinate 10,632,463 of NW_011888810.1, forward strand.
CACAATCTATGTTCAAGTAAATAAATAAATGGAATAATTTATTAAATCTCTATTTTTACATAAATATTTTTAAATTCCTGATCAATAAGAAGTAGTTAATTTGACTATCTAAATTTTTAAGAGTTCAGCCTAAAGCAACAAACTCAGTATTTCCATTATAGTAAGATTATATTTGAAAGAGGGTAAAGAGATAAATATATGAGCCAATTTAGGGCTGTTCAATTGAGGATAAATTCTGAGAAAGTTCAAGAAACAAGTCAAATTCCATTGTGTCCTCAGCCTTTTGAATTTGTAAGGGAAGAACCTGAAGCTGTAGAAGTCCACACAAAACAGTGAAAGAATATACTGGTTTATCCAAATACATCTTCTGACTCTCAGAAACCATTTTTCTTGCCACACTCTTGTCTTTTTTCATCTGTAAGACTATCTCTCTGGCTCAGCTGTCCTCTCTATCTCTTCCAATGTGTATAGCTATCACACAGCTATCATACTCTGTGTGGACTGTAATCACTGGCAGACATGTTATGTTTCATAGCTCTACATCCCACCTGAGAATTTATGTTCATCTCAAGTTGTTTTGGGATGTTCTTATCACTGGCTTTTCCATACTGATTTCACAACTTAATAGTTGTATGTTTTGCGTAAGTCACTTAACCTCTTGAGCCTTAATTTCCTCAACTGAAAGATGATATCTAATCAAAGGGGTTATTATGAAGACTATATTAAGAATGAAACTTAAAATTTGAATCATGAATAAATAAACAATATCCTATGTTTGATGATGTATCTTACCTTTAACATTTATGTTTTAACCTAATAAAAAAAGGAGAAAAAAGAAAGAAAAAGAAAATTAAAAGAAAAAAATTCTATGTGTGTAGAGGAAAAAAAAAAACGGCATACAACAGTTAAACTTGTAAATTACATGTTACTTGATGGACAAAAGTACAAGATTTGTTTCTTTCTTGTGGGGTAGATTGAAATCAGCAGTGCTTGAAAGAAATGTCTACCTTTCCATTCGAGAAAAACTCCTGAAATACATGATTTGCATATGTATTTAATGTAGTTACATGAAAAAATGACTAATAAATAATTTATTGAGTGAATTTTATTCATCTTAAGACAATGACCTTTCTCTACAAAGGTAACTGCACTTGCCTCCAGCTATGCGAATCACTTGATTTTTCTTTTTTCTTTTTTCATTAGGGAGAACAGTTTTGGCAACTCTATTCTTGAAATGAGATGTCAACCAAATGCTCAAAAATGTATGAATTGACATTTTGTGTCTTTTAAATATTCAGTCTTTCTAGATGTATCAGTCCTTTCTAGGGTATAGATAGCTATTAAAAATCAGTTGCAAGAAAAAAAGTCATGACATAAAAAGAAGATTTTATAACACATGGCTTGGAATTCTATTGTGGTGCCTCAGATCAATCAAACCAACGAGCATCAAAGTTCAGTTTCACCATCAGTATTTTTATGATCATTTTTCCTTTTTTTTTCTATTTTCTCCTATGGTTGGATTATAGACGGCTCCAGGTAATGTTTGCGTTGTAAAATTGAGGCCGGCAATTTCATCCCCCCATAAAACTACCTAACAATTATGATAGCATTGAAATGGTACATAAATGAGTTCTTCATAAAGCAGAAAAGAAAAATGGTACAACAGTTAAGCTTTTTAATGATGGGCATGAAAGCACTGCTGCTGATTAGATTCTTTGCTAATTACCTTCTGTTACTTAGATAGGAAATATTTCAGCAGAATAGAAACATCTATTCATAAATAGTTGGTAACAATATGAAAACATTTGATTCTAAAGTTGGAAAGTAACTCTCAGGGTCATATCATCTAGTCTTCAGCTTCTAGACAAATTTAATCACACACCACCTGAAACATAACTCCAATGACTTCCATGTAGTTAGAGAGTATCTACTTTCTACAACATGATGAAAAAAGTGACAGTAGTAGTATTTGAGCTGAGATATGAAAACAAGATCTATGTAAAGAACTTTCTGAGAAGGAGGACAGTAAATGCAAAAGCACTAAGGCAAGAATGAACTAGGCATATAAATAAAGGAGAAGGTAGTACAAGATGAGTTCAGAGATTTAGGCAGGAGTCAAATGAAAGGGACCTTTTGGACCAGACCAAGATATTGGAAATTTATTCCTCTAGTTATTAAAAAGCCTAGAGAATTTAATCATAGGAATGTTATCATGCAAATTAAGTGAAGACAATCACCTGCTGCTAAGTGAAAATGGGTTGTGGGAATGTAAATTTGTTATGGCCTGAATCGTATCCCCTCAAATTAATATATTGAGGCTTTAACTTTCAATGTGTCTGTACTTGAAAATAGGAACTTTAAGAAAGTAATTAAGGTTAAATGAGGCCATAAGAGTGGGGCCCTACTCTAATAGGAGTGGTGTTCATTTAAGAAAGAAAAAAGAAACTAGGAGCACTCATACAGAGAAGAAAGGCCATGTGAGGACGTGGTGAAAAGGCAGCCATATGTAAGCCAGGAAGAGAGGTCTCACCAGAAATCAACCTTGCTGGCACCTTGATCTTGGACTTTCATGCTCCAGAATTGTAAGAAAACTAATTTCTGCTGTTTAAGTCACCCAATCTGTGGAATCCTGTTATGATATCCTGAGCAGACTAATACAAAGGTTATTGAGTAATCCTGGTACTGGTGAAGGAAGTTTATGTTAATTAAAATAAAAATGAGGAGAAATAGGAAGATTTAAGATATATTTTAAAGGTAGAGCTTTCTACCTCTAATAAATTAGGTATAGTGTTAAGGGAAAGACATACGGTAATAATATGATAGTACCATTACCTGTTTCAGAGACAGATGGAAGGAGAGCATATTATGAATTGAAGAGAATTGGTGATTCTTTTTCTAACATGCTAATTTTGAGATACAGATGGAGATATAAAGAACTTGGATGCATAATTAGTAATTCAGAGAAAATATATATTTGGAAGTTATTATCGCCCCCTGTAAAAGCAATAGTATTCTACCTTTTAATTTCCAGTTGCACATAATTTAATTACTTTCAGGGTGAACCAAATACATGAGCACATATGTACACAAACACACACATATACACATCTGCCAAAGCACAACCAACATTTATTAAAAGGCTATGACATTCCAGGAACTGCTGTTCTCTGGGATTATGTTATTCTCCAGAGAAACGGGCCTAATATCTATTCTCTTAGAGGCTTACAATCTAGAGGGTAGTAATTAAGTATGTGAATGTGGAATATAGACAAGAAAATAGATAACTACAACTTAATAAAGTATAATAAATGCTGTCATGACATCACATATGAATTGGAATGGGACCTCACTGTAGGGGTAGTATAGTGGGCAGAATAAAGAGCTCCCAACGATGCCCATTCAATCCTCAGGACTTGTGATTATGCTATATTACATGGCAAAAGGAAATTAAGGTTATACATGCAATTATGGTTGTTAACAACTGATGTTAATCCAGGAGAGTATCCTGGATTATCTGTGTGGGCCCAATCTGATTGCGTGTTTCTTTAAAAGTAGAAGAAGAGAGAAGAGTCAGAGATGCAATCTGAAAAGGATTTTACTGCCCATGTCTGACTTTTAAGGTAGAAATAAGGGACCATGAGCCAAGCACTGTGGGTGACCTTTTGAAGATGGAAAGGCAAAGGAACAGATCTTCCTCTATAACCTACAGAAAAACAGCCCTACAAACACTTTGATTTCAGCAAAATGAGACCTTTATTAAACTTCTGATCTACAGAACTTTAGATGTGTATTGCTTGTATTGCTTCAAGTCAATATGTTTGTGGCAATTTGTTATAGTAACAGTAGAAAATTAATACATATACATAATTCAGCCTTCATGATCAAGGAGGAATTTTTTTAAAGAAATTACACCCAAGTTGTGATAGAGGTTATCCTGAAGTAGGAGAAGGGGAAAGCAAAATACTTGATCCAAACAGATGGGATAGCAGGTATCAAGATTTAGAGCCAAGAGAAAGAACAATTTGTACAATCATATATACACTATTATTTAGTAAATCCTTCAAATCATATTTACTATATTATTTAGCAAGTTCTTCAATACTAGAAATATTACAAATGCAACTGTCATGAAGTTAGATTTAGTAAAGAAAATCTCTGATTTTATACTAAATAATTATTTTCCAGACTAGTCCTAGTCATATTTATGTGTATGTATACATAAATATGATACATCAAAAGTTATTGAAATCATCCCCTACTCTACCCATACATAGAAGCCTTAAAAACTTTTATTGTACTGTTTGAAGATAAATATTTACTTGAAGAAGTGTATAGGATAAAGTGGCATTGTGAGAGATGTGGAAAACCCTAGAGGAATATGAAAGGCAATGAGTCCACTGACCAGAACAATGGAAGAAGTGATCTGAAAGAAACAAATGAGCAAAACTTTAATACACGAAACACTGAAATGAAAGGGGTAAGACTGAGGGGTAGAAAACAATGGTAATTAAACAGAAAAAAAATCCTCTACAACAGTAGAACTTCGTTGTAACACATAGGCTCATTTCAGAGCTTCCAGTAAACCAAAAGGTAAATCATACAATTTGAAATATAACCACATTCGATAAAAGATAAGTTGGCCTAGATGGAGGGTCTTCTCTTCTCACACCAGCACTATCAAAGAAACGCATCACTGTTATGACTGCTCATGTAGCAGTGGGCAGAATACAGGGTCTGATGTTCAGTCCTAATAAAAAAAAAAAATACTTAGCTATTAAATGACCAGACATTTACAGACATGATAAGCCTAGAAAATATTAACGTGTATGTTAATGATTGGGGTTAGTATAATAGAGATCAGTGGTTGTGTTGTGCCTTTTGGGGGATTTCTCAATGACCTATGAGAGTCTCAGTGAGGGAGGAAGTTTACAGATAAAAGGTATTTGTAAAATACAAATTTAATCTCCAGTTATTGCCATTCCACCTTGAAATCAATGATGCTCATATCAAAGATTTTCCCCAGTAAAGAGTTTAAAATTTTGTTTAACATAGGGTTCAACAAATATGATAGACTCTGAATTCAGTCTATCACACTCTAGAGTATAAAGAGTATAGGATACTGGACTATTATTGCCTCAAAATTGACATTACTTCTATCTTTTATAAAGTGATAGAATATAATAATTATCATTTCTACCTCTACTATGACCAATATTTTACATACTGAGAGCATGTGAGGCTTAGCAAATGAGAAAACAGGCTCAGAAAATATTTTTCCTTCCTTCCTTCCTCCCTTCTTTCTTTCCTTCCTTTTTCTCTCCCTCCCTTCCTCTTCTCCTTTCTTCTTTTCTTTTTTCTTTGTGTAAAATATATATTTCTCAAATAAGTGTCACATACTGTTAGTAAGCCCTAGAGACAAACATTAGTCTAGCAGAGGAGAAATCAGGATTTCAAAAACTCCAACTTGTGGAAGTTCAAATGACCTGCACCATCTACGCAGCTATTATGTCTTGTTAGAGTCAACTAACTCCTGTCCATTCTAAACATAAATTAAGGCAATTGCTATTGCCTGCTTTGGACTTTGCACTATCATCTGAGAATAAATATGATGTTTGGAAAATAAAAGTGTCTAGGGCTATACAAAAATAGATATCCAAACTCCATTTCCTATTAAATGCAGTAGTACATCAAGTGGATGTTGCCTTTCACATATTTATTCAGAAAGATGTATTATAGGTACAAGTAATGGTGCTTAATGATGGCAAACCTATACCTATCTAAAGAGATGACATTTGAACTAGGAAGTAAATGATGAGAAGAAGCCATCTATGCAGTGAGACAGTAGAAGGACATTTGAGACAGATGAAAGACACAAACTCTCTGAAATCCAAGAGAGTTTTCATTATTCAAAGAAATTGAAGAAAAGTGTGGTGGGCAAATAGCCCTTGATCATCACACCTCCTAGTATTTATGCCTTTGTGTAAGCCTCTACCCTTGAATGTGGGTTGGAGCTGGGGTTTGCTTCTAACCAACAGAATACAGAAAATGTAATGGTACACATTTTCAATAAAATTGTAACTTCTGTCTTGCTGGCAGATTCTCACTATTGACTCTCACCCTTGCTGACTTTGATGAAGCCAGAGGCCATACAGGGGAGACTCACATGGCAATAAACTGAGAGCCAACAGTCAAACAGAAACTGAGGATAGTCCATGGCCAACAGCCAGCAAGGAACTGAGACATTTAGTCCAACAGGCTGCAGGAAGCTGAATCCTGCCACTATCCAGATAATCTTAGAAGCAGGCCCTTCCTTAGTTGAGATTTCAGATGAAACCCCAGCTTTAGGTAAAACCATGGTTGCAGGCTCCTGAGAATCTTGAAGAACACCCAGCTAAACTCGACACTTATCCCTAACCCAGTGAAACTGTGGAATAAAATGACTGTTATTTTAAGCTGCTCATTTTATGTTAATATTGTTATGCAGAAATAGATAACTGATAGAGTAATCGAGGCTAGGATGTTCTGAGAGTTACAGAGGTGGAGTGAGGTAAAGATGGAAACCTCAGCATGAACAGATTTCAGAGGGTCTTTTAGGTTATAATGAGGAGCTTATCTTTTATTCTCAATGTAGCAGGAAGCCACTGAAGGATATAAGAATGGTCACCTGATCTGATTTACATTTTAACAGATTATTCAGGTTAATCTATGATAAAAATATTTGTCTGATTGAAGATATAAGAAACCATAAAACTAGCAATTTACAGGAGGAACAATATCTTTGTGATCAAAGGTAATTTTGCAAAGAAACCACTGAAATAAACTTTGAAAGCAATGTAGGATATGATGGTCCTAATAGGAGTTGGGGAATATTCTATGGTAGGATAGAAAGTTTGAGTAGTTACGGATGTGGAAATGAATGAGTCTTACATAAATGGGTGGTTATATTTTTGATTAAAGTAGGGAATCCACATCAAGAAGTAAAAATGATCTGGTTTAAGAAGTAATTGAATTTCTTCATCATATTAGAAAAAATTAAAGACATTGGAATTAGAGAGTCTGAGACTCAGGCTCATTCATAAGTTATTAATACTGAGCCTCCTGGAGATGTTCCTTATGGAAGCTCTTCCAACTGTAACAATGTGATCAAGGTAAATACTTTTATCATCCACACACAATGAGAAAATACTGAATCTAATAGAGGAATATATTAGTTGTGAAAACAGATTATGCACATCTTATGATGAAATATCCATATGGAGTGAATTACATCAGAACACTAGATGGGCTTTAAACATGTGAATGATAGAAAATAAAAGTATAACACTCTTTGATTTCCAACCTTTTTGATAGGTTTGGAAAATGGTGAACATTTTATTTCTAAATTAAGTGAAGAAATATAAAAATAAAAAAGGAAACAGAAATTTCACAGAAGTTGACAGCTGAAGACCTGAATGAAGAAATACCTCACCTTGCTTTATGACAACAAAAACAAAACAAAATGAACACGCACAAGTGGGATTTTAGACTTGAGATATGATAATCTCCCTAAGTTTGTATTACTGTTTGTGGAGAGTAAAACCCTCTCCTGTTTCTACCTTTTGTTTAATAGAAAGCATGGGAAGAGTCTCCTCTCAAATCTTAAAGATTTCTGAGAAAAGAATGCTTAGCATATATCATCTGCTTATAATAAAAACTAGCATAATATTTCATCAAAGCTCCTGTACTTGACAGCCTCAATACATGAAAGAATTAGGTAGGGGCTTCAAAGGCCTGTGGTGAAAAAGCCTCTGGTTTTGAGTACTAAGATATTTTATTTTACCTTCTTAGAGAATTGTAGTGACAATTATTTGTGAGCACACATTTAAATGTTTTGCCTGTCACAAAAAGTACCAATTTTTACTTGCATGCCATTTAATGTTTATACTATCATTGTAATCTAAACACTATGATATTAATCTTATTAGATAAGGAAGCAATTAATATCTTGAAATGTATACCTATCTAAATTATCTATTTTTATAATTTATATTTTATACAATCTATTTTCAGTAATAAAAAATGGAAAATAAAGATGAGAAAAAAATTCAACCATAATTTATCATCAGTGAGTCACTATTTTTCATAACTTGGTGCATTCAATATAGGTTTCATATCTAGCCATATATCAAGAATTATATATCTATATATGTATATAGATATATTTAAGCTAGAATTAGTTCTTTTCATTCACAAAATATTTCATGAATCTTATCATGTAAATATGTACACATCTATATTATTTTTATTTTTCACTGATTTATTTCAAACACTCAAGACAGAATTTTGCATATATTGGATGCACAATAATTATTTTGTGAATGAAATACTTAAAATTCTTTGTTATTACATCATTTAAATTTGCCATGGTTTAATAAAATACATTTTATTAAACACATAGCAAGATGGTAAATGAATGTGAACCTATACTTATTTAATTATTTCCAAAAATTCCAACATTTCTAAGGCATAGTTGTTAGGCTTAGATTAAAGGGAGAAGAATTCTAAGGGTCAATAACTTTTTTTCCTTCCCAATACTACACAGTGCTGCCATCCCGGCAAACTTGATAATGCATAAAAAATGAACATTCTTATTATTAAAGTAGGAAAACTTCACTTATAGCTTCCACTGGATTTTACATTATATGCAAATATCATTTCTTCACTATCCCCAAGTATACTGTCCCCTGATATTGTGTGTCTGAAACACTGTCCACAGAATATAAATGTTTTGAATTATTCAAACACAGAAGACCAGAAGATTTGCAGAACTTAGAATACTTTGTGCACAGTAGATGCTCAACAAGTAGGATATCTTACTGTTGTTATCTTGGTTGTGATATTTGGTTTTACTCTTCATTATCTTAACATTATTATTTCTGTTATTATTATTATATGAATGTCAGGTCACAACAAACACTGGGGAGATAATGAAGAATATTCATTAAAAAGTTATGTTTTATACAAAAATATTATCATGGCTTTCAAATTCAGTTTGTAAAGATGTATGCTGACCAAAATTCACAACAGGTACCTAAATTGAAAATTGCCTTTAAAATCAAAGTTCCCAAAAAAGATAGACAAATGACCAATCAGAACACAAAATGTTGCTCAATATCATTTGTTAGGGAAATATATATCAAATGATCTTGATATTGTCGTGCTAAGCAAAATAAGTCTGATGGAAAAAGTTGAGAATCATATGATTTCACTTATATGTAAGGTATAAAAATGAAAGCAGCAAATTAATAAGATAAACAAAAACTCATAGACACAGACAACAGTTTAGTGGCTACCAGAAGGAAAAGGGGTTGGGGGAACGTAGATAAGAATAAAAGGAGTCAAATATATGGTGATGGAAGGAGATTTGACTTTGGGTGGTGGCCACAAAATGCAATACACAGATGACATATTACTGAACTGTATACTTGAAAGCTATATAATTTAATTAACCAATGTCACCCTGATAAATTTAATTAAAACAATGAGATGCTTGCTACTTCATACCCACAGGGTGGCTAAAATAAAAAGATAATCACAAGTGTAGTAAAGATGTGAATAAACTGGAATACCATTGACATTGGGATTATAAAATGGTGTACTTTGGAAAACAGCCCAGCAGCCCTTCTAATGACTAAAGATAGAGTTATCATACGACCTAGCAATTCTCACTTCTAAATAGATATAGCCATGAAAATCTAATGCTTATGTCCACAGAAAAACTTGTTCATGAATGTTCAAGTCAGCATTATTAACTATAGCCAAAAAGAAGAAACAATTCAAATGTCTATAAATTGATAAGTAGATACACAAAATGTGGTATATCCATATGATCAAATATTATCTGGCTATACAAAGGAATGAAATACTGATTCATTCAAAACATGAATGGATCTTGAAAATATTATGCTAAGTGAAAGAAGTCAGACATAATAGACACCATATTTTATGATTTCACTTTTATAATATAGACATAAAATATATGAGTGGTTGCCAGGAGAAGAAAAGGAAGAAGGTATGAGGAGTGACTGCCAAAGGGCATGCATGGGGTTCCTTTCTAGGGCAATGAAATGTTCTGGAATTAGATAGTGGTCATGACTATACAACTTTGTTAATATACTAAAATTCACTGAACTGTATACTTTCAAAGGGTGAGTTTTAATGCACATGAATTATTTCTCAGTAAAGCTGCCACAAAAATAACAAAAACACCTATTCTATCTCTAAAAATGTGCTAGTTAATTTCACATTTTTTCCAATGAATCCTTTTATGAAAACCTTATAAAGCAGTAAATAATTTAATATCGCCTTTGTTATAGGACTCTTGGAGATAATATAAAAGAAACCATGTTTTATAAAGTCATGTTTTAAACTCCCATCTAGAATGGTCTATTATATCCATGAGACCAGAGAAGATAGTTTGAACAATCCTAGAAGCATTTGGATTTTCTTATTAATTTGCATTATGATACATGTCCGTGAAAAACATAAGTCCACTTAGACTTGATCAAGAAATGAACTGGAGGGGCAAAAGCTGTACATCAGGAATGGTGTGTAATTTTCCCTTTGGACTTTCTCCCTTTCAACATATGAATTCTAAAGCCTGGGATCATGCCCCTGTCTCTACACCATCCATTTCTCTTAACCTGGATAACGAATGTCAATCCTTAGGTACTAGCCCAGGTGTTCATTCTCCTAGTAATTCTATTCTTTCCTTGGTTACTATTCAACCTGAAATTGTTTCCTCCCTACTATTCATACATTGTGCTCCCTAAGTATATGCTTACTACACTTTCCACTTGGCTTTGGACTCTTTGAGAAAAGACACTCACTATATTTTTTTCACTAGAATATTCCTAGACCCTAGCAAAGAGCTTGAAACTTAATACACATTCAATAAAAATTTGCCAATGCGATAAAAACATTTAAAGATTGTGCTAGAAGTATGTCTTTTAGAGCATTTGTACTGTTGTTAGTGCAGTTACTTTGCATGACCATGGTAATTTGTACCATAGATAGGGCTCAAGTTAATTCATTTTAACCATCTAAATAAGTTTCAAATATCAAAAAATAAGTCATTCTCTCATATATGACCTTTCCCAATACACTATTAATCTTTCGATAATTGAGCTTTATTAGTACACATGTGTCAAGGCAACTCTTTGAGAAATGTCAGACATCTCAGATAAACAGGCACAATCCCAGTGGTGTGACATTGTCAGAAAAGAAGGTAGAGGAGGAAACAGGCATGTCCTGAGGAAGAAAATATAAATTAACAATGACTTTATCAAGATTCCACAAGGAAAACAGGTTTAATAATCACCTACAGCCATTTCTCCCTATACAGAAATACTATCTCTTCCTGGCATCTATTTAATTAAATAGTCCTTACACAAAATCAATAATTAGTCACTCTGAAGATAGTTGAGGGATTTTAAGGTCAGCACAAGTCATAAACAGGCAGCTTTACCAAGTCGAATCAAATTACTGAATAAATTACAAAGGAACTTCAGACTTGGGATGGATGGCTACGTGGAACTAAAATATATTTCTAAAAATGATGATAATAGAAGTGAGACAACTTCACTAATGTCACACAGTTATGAATTGGCAGCACCGGAATTCAAATCCCAGGGTATTTAATTCAGAAGCCAAGGGTTTTCATCTAGTAAATAAGATCAAATGAATATATAAATAAATGAGTTACTGAATTAATGGATGAATTTTCTTTGAGCTTTACACCACTTCAGAAATAGTGGGATAATCTATTTAAATAACTTTAAAATATCATTAGAGAAAATTCAAACACTGCATATATTTATGATCCCCCAGATAATCATCATCCAACATCAACCTCAATCCATGAAATTATTCGTTCATAGATCATCTTATTTCATGTATGTTCCCATTCAATATACTCTCCCATCTCTGGACTACTTTGAGGCAAATTCCAGATATGCTATTTTATCTTTAAATATTTTAGCGTCATCTTTATTATATGTTTATATATTTTTAAACATTCACAATGTTGGTATCATACATTAAATAATGTGTTAGCATTATTGAATATCTAGTCAGTGACCAAAGTCTTCAGTTACCCTATTAATATTTTATTCTCTTACAGTGTGGTTTTATGAATTATGATAAGGGTGCTAAGTCTCTTAAATATTATTAATTGATCAATTGTGTCTGTTCTCTCTTTTTTGTCTCTCTGTGTCTCTCTAAGCCTTTCTTTCTCTCTCTTATTTCTTTTCTCTCTTCTCTTTCCTTACAATTTATTTCTTGAAAATCCAGGTCACTTGTTCAGTAGTTTTCCTCAGTTCAGATTTTGCTGATTATACCTATATCGTATCATTTAACACGACTCTCTATATGCTGTGTTTTTCTGTAAATGGATAGATCTCGATCAGGATTTTTCAACCCCTGCACTGCTGACATTTTTTTTATTAAGTAATTTAGATAATTCTGAATGCATAGAATGCTAAATGTACATTGTAAGATATTTAGCAACATCCCTGGCCTCTATCCACTAGATGTCAATAGCACCTTCCAGGTTACAATTAAAAAAAAAAAAAAATTCTCTCCAGACTTTGCCAAATTCCTCTGGGGGAAAGAATTGCACATGCTGGGAACCATTATTTAGATCAAGGTTTTGTTGTTGTTTTGTTGTTCTCATTTTATTTACTAGTTTTTTTTATACTAATTCATAAGAGATGTTATGTTCTTTCATAAGTTTTCTCTTTTAACAAAGGTGATAGCTATCACTGAATATTTTTCATACCCATAAAATCATTAAGGGTTGCAAAATGGTGACTCTAGTTTTATCAAAACTTCTGGGGTTTTGTGTGTGTTTGTTGTTGTTTTATTTAGCTAGAATACTTCCATTAAAGAAAAGTTTCCCTCATTTTTGGTTAGTCTGAGATATAACATGTATAATGAAGACAGGATAATGCTTTTCTTTCCTGTTACTAGTTTACAAAAGAGTAACTCCTAGCATTCTCTAAAGGTGATCAGAACTGATGATTTTTGTTTTGCTTTGTTTTCATAATAATGGACTCTTTAATTAAATCATATTTTATGAATTTTAATCCACTTCAGTTATTATCCCTATTGATTATCAAATTATCTTATCTTTGGCCAATACACCCTCTTCAGTTTGACTTCCAATTCCTTTAGCTTTGATATGACTATGGTAGTCTTTGACTATATTCTTGATTTTTTGTCTTCAGTGGTGTTCCAAGTTCATCCTTTATACTTCCTGCCTAAGCCTAGAATTAAGTATTTCTACAAGGAGCTCTTCTTCTTTTTATTAAAATCTATTACTGTTTAACTGGTAATTATATTTTATTTCTATGAACTTCTGCAGAATATTATTTCTACTGCTTAGTTGGGATATTATGAAAATGGAAAAAGTCATTTTTTAAGTCTGATTTTAGCAGTTCCTATGGACTGTAAAGATATTGAAGACAAAATGTATGTTACTCATCCTTGTACCCTCAATAACTAATCGAGTACATTGTGAATAGTTGATGTATCAAAAATGATTGCTTTGCAAAAAAAGGGAAAAAAAAGTGGTTCCTAGTTGAGTAGTAGTAGTGACATTAACGTCTGTGCTATCTGAGATACCAAATGAACATATTTTCACTAATTCCCTTTCATCTTCCTCAACATTTAAACTTGTATACAAAGAAAGCCACCATTTTGAAAAGGACATAGATGTTCTTTGTTAAAAGAACCAAAACACATTAAACAGAGTAGCTATGATTTTAAGTAAAAATAAAGCTATCTGTCCACATTAAAAAAAGAATAAGAGTCAAAGAAAATCACATTAATTTGTACTACCTGTAGAACAAATTAGCAAATGTTGTGACCATCTGTGAAAGACACCAGGGCCACATAAGACATGGAATTATTTAATGTGTTAAATCCATTTAAAATGTTTGTATCCTGTTAGTTCTAACATAATTACTATGTTAATTTCTGTGTGTTTTGCATATTAAACAGAACACACTCTGGGAAGCTAATGGCTGCTATGTCAGCTTTTTATTAAATCACAAAATAAACATGCACAATCCTGCTTCCAAAGATAATTAGTTTACTATTTCTGCCAGAGCTTAAATATTGGGTATGCTTTGAAGATGTGACTTCCATTTGGTGTGACAATGGGCCTGTGGTAGCTTCTTGAGTCCTCAGATCATCCTCAAGGCAAGAGCACTTTCAAGGGGAGAGAATTCAAAAGTTTTATTTTTCTTTTCTAACCTTCATTTTTAGCACTACATAGTTATAAAAATAACCAACAAACATTTATAGCATAGGTCTACATAGGTATTAAGGGGCACGTAGATAAATATAAAACTTATTTCTGGGGTGCAAAACATTTCAATCAAATTGGAAATATAGGATGCAAGACAGTCCAGATTACACTAATTTTAAGCAGGTCACAAAATGGCAACCAGAAGTCTGGGCCTGAAGCTCCAGACAGAATATGTATGTCTTAGAGGAAGCTAAAAACTACTTATGCTAAAATAACACATAAGCAAAACGAGACCTAATAAGCCTGTGGACAGAAGCAGGCTAACTCTGGTGAGCCTCAGAGAAGAATGTCTCCAAATTGCCTTATAAGCAGCCTCATCTCACAGGACAGCTATAGGCTTGGCAGTACAGGCATTTGTGTTTTCTCATTCACTTCTCTTACCTTCTCTGAGCAATAAACTAAGCAGATATTTTTGTGTGGTGTAAAAGTTATTCTGGGACCTCTAATGCACTTAATCTAACCTGAACTCCATTCAATATATTTAATGTAATCTCAGGGATGTCTCTGAGTCTTAGTTTTCAATTGTGTGAAATGGAACCAATACTAAACCTGTCATAATACTAATGAAAAATCAAGTGAGATGATTTTTGTAAAAAACAAAAGCCTCGCTTGTGCCTTGTAGTGCATGCTTTTAAGTATATAACTTATGTATACTTATGTTATAATTATATAAATACTATATACATATATACATACATAAACATGTATATACTACAAATGTACACATACATGTGTATATACAAATAAATACATTCATCTTTCAGGTCTTTTAGGGGGATAATAGTGTCTATTTTTATTTTTAATTCTAGGCAGGCAGACCATGGACCACTTTAGATTCTAATGCAAAAGAAAAAGTGTTTATAATATAAAATTATAAGATATTTTATGAATTTTAACATCTTCTAAAATATAAACATTCAAATGTTGATTATACATTCTATTTTATTAAATATTATTATTTTTATTTAAATAACATAAAATATGGTTTATTTGCCATATGCTTTAATCTCTTGATTTTCAAATTTTCAAACATATTTTATATATTTTTCTCACTTGACCTTAAAAAGAAATCCTGAATGATGAAGTGATCACAAGTATTGATATTTAATGATATATATCCTAAAATACTGAGTGGTTAAAGGAATTAAGCAAAGATCAAAGTTAGTCGTGACAGTCAGAACTAAACCCCAGGTCTCCTTTCACTCTATTCAAGATTTGTTTCACCATCCAGATGGTGACTTTCCTAAGATTGTTGAATATTAGTATTTTTCTCCCTTCTGTTTTCTTCTTTCTTCCTTTTTTGGTTGTTTTCCCTTGAAAACTCTCCAAAACTGAGCAGGTGAAAAGAAAGCTTTCAAACTGATTTGTATCCCCAGTGTCTGTGATGAGCTTTTAAGTTTCCAGGTTTTGCATAAAATTTTTATATAAATGTATCCTAATATCCTGGCATCCTTTAAAAGATGCTTATTAATTTATGTTGATTCGGGATCATTATCATTTTCATCAATGATTACCCTTAGCTATAATAAAGTGGTGCTGAAGGCAGCATTCCCCAAAGTGGATTCTGAAGATGCATCATGCAGCCTTTCCAGAGGATTGCATGCAAAATTAGTCCCTGTTTTCCATGTTTCCAGAGTATTTACTTCATACCCTCAAGCACAATTTCATTACACCATTGTTTTCAAAGTTTTTCTCGTGAAATTCTGTAGAGACATTCATTAGTTGTGTGAGTTCTGGCCAAGTCAACTCATGTTCTTAAAACTCACAGTTCCCTAATCTGTGAAATGGGAAAAACAATATATTTCTATTGATTCTTTTGAAATGATTTAAAAGACAAATTATGCAAATTATCTGTGATGAGATCTAGTGTTTAGTAAATGCTTAACACATGTGAGTATTTTACCTCTGTATCCTAGATTAATTCTTTTAATGCTGTGCTCACAAAAAAAGAAATACATTTTTATAGGTCATTAAAAATTGTTGGATACGTAGATTTATAAATAAGTTCAGACTGTATTATTCTAATCAATGTATCCTTGAATATATCAACATAGCAGTAAATAAGATCACAAGATAAATATTTTCTTCTGCCCCTTTGTCCAATTGCTCTAGATAACTTAAATTTACCTTGCCCCTCCTCTCTATCACTTTATAAAATTCCTCTGTCCCAAGAGTTGTTCTCACCCCATGCTTCCCTAGGGAGTCATGGAGATGTTCTTTCCTAGAAGTACAGTAAAAACTATAGACCATTCTTAGCAGATTCTTTCATCTCTTACATCTACCCTTGCTCCATTATCTTTGAATGTAAAATTATGACCAAATTATTTTTGACCTCTGCATAGTTATTTCCCAGCAGGCTTTTCGATATTTCACATAAATATATACCTGACAAATGTTCCCTACTGGTAGCTTAGACAGAACAGTAGCCTGAGTAAATGCAGTTTAGGCTTAAGCTGAGGACATCCTTTTAAAGTCTCCCAATTTATTCACAGATGCTGCTCAATATTCATAAAGCGACATGCTCATAGAACTTGTAGAGTGGCCAATCGTCCAAGTTTATCTGGAACTGGGGGCACTGCTGGGACATGGAACTTTCAATGCTAAAAGTAGGAAAGACTGGAGCAAACCAGAGCAAACTGGTCATTGTATGTTGAAAATGGCCATGAAGTAGATTGTTTCAACGCATAAAACTTATTTATCATCATTTATTGAATCATATGTTTATTATCTAGCTCTTGTACTTCACTGCACCTTCCCCAGAATATAAACTTATTGAGAACAGAGAGACGTTGTCTGTATTAGTCACTCGTAATAGCCATATTAGTCGCATGACAGATTCTCAGAAATGTTTACTGAAAGAAGTAAAGCAGGGAAGAATGGAGGAAGAGGAGGAGAAATGAAGGAAGAACAGAAGAAAGAAGAAGTGGAAGATCAAACATGTGCTTGTTTATATGTCTCATTCAACATCTATGGCACAATTAATGGGAACTTACACATACAATTATTGAGGGGAAAATCCTAAAACCCTATTTTTTTTTTTTTCTAGGCTGTGGCCGATGACTAACTCCCTGAACTCTAGAGCACTGGTAAGCAAGAGCTTCCTGCACACTACTGATACTATGACTGCAAGTACTAAAAGATATTAAACATTTCAAAAAGATATACTTTATTGGCTGAAAATGTCATAGGCAATAAAAATCAGATTTATCTATATCTGCTGTCTTATAAGCCTAAAAATTCAGCCTGATACATAATCATTGCTAATGCTTTCTGTTCAACCACACACTGCTTAATTCTGTCATGTTATTTTCTTCTGAGTTAAATATTCAATTCTGCATTACATTTACTTCAGCCTATTTCCCTTGAATCCTTGACAGGGTTTTAGATTATTCAGGCTAATTCTAAGAGGAAGTGACTCTGTGGGATCCAATTACAGATGAGATGATAGTTCAAATTCAGTGGCATGGCATCTGTGGCCCTTCAATATTGGGAGCTGAACAACTTCTGCCTTGTCTCTTGTCACTTCCAAACTTCAGCTACATAGTATTCCTCTCTTTCCAGTTATGGCCCACTTCTCCTTGCTTTGCCAAAGACTGTGATATCTGAGTTACCTCTTTGTCTGCTTAATTCAACCCAAGAAAAATTTTTTGGTATGTTTTTGTGAAGCCACCAGTCAAAAGTACGTGTCCTTAGCCCAAAGTCACTGTATGTTTTAATAAACTCAATTGGAATTATCATTTAATTCTATCATACTCACTGGACTATGAACTTCATGAGGATAGGGACATTCATACGTATCTTTAAACTCTTGCCATCTAGCACAGTGCCTGCTACAGAAATAAGATGAGCTCATACTTATTAAATAAACACCAGCAAAAAATGCTGCATGAGTCTCTATAAAACTATTAAGTAAATTAAAGCATTATTTATTGTAAGCCATAGAAATACTAAAAAATCTTTTAACAAGCTTACTTTTTACTCGTTCTTCCTTTTACTTAAAATGGCTATCACAATTAATTTTATAAATTTTTAAAAGTTAATCTGCTATTATTAAAAGAGCTATTTGAGTGTGCTTATTTTACATGTTTTTCTTTCAAATTAACTTTTAGGATATAGATCCAGATACATAAAAAGAAATTTGCACCATAGCTATAGCATTTTCTTTTGGGAAAATTCACTGTATAAAGTAGGATTTTTCTGGAGCCTCTCTTGTTAAATAATATGTTTTTCTTGAGCCTCTCCTGTAAGCTGTCACATGAGCTACCATGGTAAATGTTTTGCAATCTCCTTTCAAAGTTGACTTTTCAAATTCACTGCAGTGCCATAAAAATATTGGACATCAGAATCAGTTTGCTGAACTTTTTTGAACAGTTAAGGTTTTACATGATGAACTTTATGTAAACCTCATGTTATGCTATGAGTCTATAAAATTGATATTAATGTAAATAAATCTTATTTTTACATAAATATTCTAAACGCCTTATATCTTCTTAAGATTCAAAATTATTTGTGTCATATATTAGCAGTGTAACTTTGGCGACCTAGCAAAACTCTGCAAGCCTCAGTCTGTTCTTCTATAAACTGCTACAAATGATCACTCCAGTACAAAGATTTCTGAAGATAAACAAAATACAATATAAATTTTATTGCAGGATATCTATTCTCAAAGAAATGTAGTTTACTTTTTTTTTTTTTCCCCCTTCTTCCTCCATGTGTTCCAGGAATTTCATAACCCCTACTCCCTCAAGAATACTTTCTAACATTTTTCATGCCTGGAATTTGGTGTCTCTTACAGGTTACTTAGAAAAGCTACCGCTGGCCAATTTCCCTGTTATTTTGACTAAAATGTGTTCCTTCTCTCTGGTTGTTGCCTCTGTCTTCCTTGGCTCATAATCAAGCCCTCTATATACAAGATGTATAAAAAAATATTTTTACTCATATGCTATTCCCTTTCTTTCCTGTTACACATTTAATCTTTATTATTTCAAATTAATACTATT
>NW_011888810.1:10652712-10665283 GCF_000151845.1 Pteropus vampyrus
AGACAAATTAAATTTTCACTATCAGAGGAAACCAACATGGTAATGAGATGAAGAATATGAGGGAAGATTAACTTCAAGCTTGTTAGTCAGGGAAAGCTGTCTGAGGAAAGATAACTAAGGTGATAAATAAAAGTTGATAAAGAGTAAAGCTTACAAAATTCTGGGAGAAGTGAACTCTAAAAATAGAACAGAGTAGGTGCAGCTGTGCTCAGTATTGAACTGTCAGTGTCTCATTTCTTAATCCAGTGCTCTGTCTAAAATCACTGCTGACTCCTTTCTCCACTTCTGTTTAGAGAAGACACTTGCAGATCAAATTCTGTTTATGTGAATCCTATATTTATTGATATTTCAAATTTGCCTCCAGAATGACTAACTCCATTTATAATATGCCAACATCTGGTACTTTATATCCATGATAGTGAAGTTGGAGGACAGAGCATTTTTCATTTATCTTCCAACATCGTTGTCTGCCCAGTGCATTAACATACGGCCCAATTAGCTAAAACATGACACAAATGAGACCAGTTGTAAATTCAATTTTTGTATGGGCCACTTAGTTTTTTATTTTGTTCAGGCCTGAAGTTCATTCTGCAACTGATCATGGTCTCATTAGTCCCTTTCTAGGTCTGTCTTTTTTGCTGTACCTCCCAATCTCTCCTAGACCCCATTCTATCACAGGGCCCTCCACAGGGCAGATGTTCAATTAATAGTTGCCTTGTCAATTTCTTTCATCTTTCTTTTTAGTATTGACAAAAAGAACCTGAAGAAAGTTGGTTTGTTGTATATCATATATTAAGATTTCTACGAACTATTTCTTTGAAAAACAACCTTTCTAAGGGATTGTATAGCTGAAGTCCATAGCACTATAAAGTACCTCTTTTCTCTCTCCTTCACAAAGCATAAGCTCCAACTCAAATTTTTGGATCCATGGCTCATTGTTACTTATTCCTTTCATGCTCAGATCCACCTGTACTTTAAGGAAATTTCAAATGCCACTTCTTTGAAGCTTGTTCATGATTCTGTCTACTTCTTTAAAACTCCCATTAAATGTTAGTATCTGTCTATACGACTTTCATTGAATTTGTCACTTCCTAATTTGTGTCATTTTGTGTATGTCTTACCTTGTCACAATTCCAAGTTCTTTGAGTGAAGATTCAATCTGTAAATTCTCTTTAAAATATCCAAAGAACCTACCTCTAAAGGCAAGAGCATTAAACTTGGAGGCATTCAGCACTAGGTTCAATATGTTTTTCTCTACTCTCTTTTATTAAAAAAAAAAATCATATGCAGTATCCTTTGATTCTGTTTCAGTTTTATTATCTGATAAATAACACCCATGTACTCAATGTAAGGACTAAATGAGATGATGCATGCAAAGCCAGCACTGCATAAGAGTCTAGTTCTGTCACTTTTCAGTTCTGTAATTAGTAAAATTATTTAACCTATCTTAAACTCAACATCTTTATCTGTAAAATGTAAAAGAAAAAAAATGATCCTCCTAATCTTTTGGCCTTGTTTTGGAAATTAAATGAGAAAATGAATACAAAATACCTGACATAATTCTCAGCACATATTAACGATTCAATAAAAGCTTTCTGTTGTTGTTTTGGTTATATGTCAATCACAGTGCCTGGTACATAGTCAAAATTCAACAAATTCTATTTATTGAGTATTGCAGTTAATGCTCAAATATTTCCTGGATATTGGTTATGTGTTCACACTACGTGCTAGGCCCTCTGCTTAACACTGTGACACAAATGTGAACATGAAAAATGTTGACGTTTGCTTTTTATCTAATAAAACATACCTTAAACATATAGTTGTATCCTGTATATAAAATATATTCAATGTGTGGAGTTACATATATGTAAGATTTGAGGGGTAAATATCATTTACTGGGGAGAAGTCAGAAATCCCAGTACAAATTCTAGGTAACAAATGCTATCCTACTGCATTAAAGCATTCTTCATTTTTTAAAGAAACATGAATTTTTCTATAGATTATAAACTATTAAATTTGGAAACCCAGACAGTTTCTACATTTGGCTCAAAAACAATAAATTCAAAGAATGCAAAAACATATTTACTGGGTAAAAAGACTCTCTTTCCAAGCACCAAAACAAATTGGAAGAAAGAGCATGCTGGCTGTTTTCCCCAATTTTTTATTGCTTATACAAACTGCTTTTACAAGATGTACTTCGGACAACTGAATTATGAGCCTTAAGTTTAGCAGAGTTCATCAGTTTATCTTCTGTGCCTCAGTAGTATCTGACAGGAAGCTAACGGCAAAATTCAGTTATTCTAAACATATAATATCAAGAGGAAGGAAAAAGGAAAGCATCGTGCAAATAAAAACTCGGAAAGCACAGTTAGTTCCGTAAAGATTTTTTTTCCTTTACCTTTACAAAAAATATTTTTAAGCCTTTCTTGTCAGAAGTTTTTTGCCACTGGAGGAAGATGAATTTAAGAAAGAAAATAAAAGGAATTCTTGTCTTCTACTACCAGAATCATATTTTCAATTACTTTTTAAATTATTATTCTCCTTCTTTTCCAGGTTGACATATTGATTTCACTCCCAAAGGAAAAAATAATTAATCAGCACAGTATTGATAATACCCGGTTAATGTTTTGACCTTCTCAGCAATTTTATGCAATTCATACAATACAAGTTAACTTTCTTCTGAAATCATTGCTTAGAAAAAAGTTGTACTGTGCATGTTTTGTGTATATTAAAATAACTAAAACATTTTAAACAAGTAGTGTCATCACATGTCAATTAGATGAAACCAGAGTGAATGATGTTAATGCGACGTTAACAAATATATGTATTTGCCTATAAAATTAAGAATGCATATTGTTAATGGACTGTTTCTTTAATAATACTATTACTTATATAGGCATTGCGAGTATTAAATGTGTGTGTGTGTGTGTGTGTGTGTGTGT
This sequence comes from Pteropus vampyrus, assembly GCF_000151845.1. Lineage (NCBI taxonomy): Eukaryota > Metazoa > Chordata > Mammalia > Chiroptera > Pteropodidae > Pteropus > Pteropus vampyrus. The sequence goes on from NW_011888810.1 coordinate 10,655,655, forward strand.
GTGTGTGTGTGAGAGAGAGAGAGAGAGAGAGAGAGAGAGAGAGAGAAAAGGGAGAAAAAAGGCACCTATAGTTTTTGCCCCAGTACCATAATAACAAATATCTACCAATAGCAACTTGTATTTTACTAGTTTCTTTTCTTTCTTATTTTTTTTCTTTGACTGGTACTTCTAGAGCATTTGTGTTCTATTTTGTACACAACTTTGTATCTTGCTGTTTAAATTTAATATTATAATATAGGCTTATTTTCATGGTATTACAATTCCTGAAAACATAATTTTCATGGCCGTCCAATAGCCTGTAGAATATCTGCAAATGTTGTAGGATGGACAGAAATTCTCTGTCTCCATTCCTTGGAATCACTTCAATTCCACTCTTGGTCAGAAAGATGTCAGCTAAGCATAGTAATTAATTGAACTTATGCTATGTGTGGAGTGAAGGAGGGTGTCTTAGATGCTCCATGCTGAAGGTCTCACTAACACCACTCAAAGCACCAGTGGAATGGAATGGGACTTACCAGTTCATGTACAAAAGAGCACAACAAAATTGGGCCCTAAATAGAGAAAGAGAAGAAAGCGGGAAGAGGAGGAAAGGAAAAGAACCTAGGCAAAGGGACTTCTGGGTATCCAGGGGAATTATGAAAATTATGTTTTCAGGAATTGTAATACCATGAATCACTGGCCCATGGCCCGGGGGTTGGAGACCCCTGCATATATCATGTACTCTATTCTTCTTTGTTGTCCTGAATCACTCATATGGCTATTAATAGGAAGTGTGTTTTTTAAAGTCAAATGAGTTAATATCTCTGAGAAATTATATACTATAACTATTTTAATATCAAATTAAAGACTTAAAACAGAAATCTTAAAGACATACTGGGCCAGTTCTGTCTCTTGATCTACCCGTTTCTTTTAGTAACTTTCTCACTCACAGACAAATGTAGACACATATGTTTTCCCTTTTCACAAAAAAAACCTATTTCTATCAGCAATAATATTGACTTAGCTGAACATTCTATACATTTTTTAAAATATGAATAATCTTTATGCATGAATAAATCATATTTTAATGTATACGCTTCAGATATTATGCTCAAAACTAAGGTTACAGAATCAGATAAGTATTCTAGCCCAGAAAAGCTTACAATTCAGTAGGACAGATAGGCAAGCATACAACTAAGTTTAAAAGAAGCCCATGCAATATGCATTCTAAATGGTGTTTGAAGCAAATTGCCATGTGTGCAGGGTGGAAGGAGTGATTAATTCAGATGAGGGCATCAGGAAAGGTTCACAAATGCATTCCATCACCATTTGTGTGGTGTGGCTGAGGGAACGCAGGATCATTTAGATTCTTTATTTGTGACTTCCAGCTGGGCTCTAATTAATTTCCAAGGGACTCTCCCTTTGGATCTGCTCTTCCCTTCAAAGAACAACCTCTATCCCCACCTCTCAACCTTTTAATTGTTTATGTATTGATTGCTGAGAAAGCTTTTGACCAAATGATGAGTAGTTACTCATTTCCCTGAATTTCCTCGGCACTGGGTGTTTCAATTGATATTTTTTTGTACATCAGGGATTTAAACCAAGGCACAAACCATATTTTTTAAAAAGTATCTTTTTCTTTTGTTTTATATTATACCACTTATCTGGGTAATATTTGTTCAATTGTTTCATTTATGTTTGGACAAAAGTTTTAATGATATAATTAAATCGATGTGCCATTCATCAGAAAAATGGAAAACAAAACATGTAAATATAAATATATGTAAACATGTCTTGTGCTATCAGGTTTATATGGGAGGCAGACATGCAAATAAGTTAATAAGTAACTAAATAACCTGCTGTGAAACCAAAGAAGAATTGAGCTCAGGTACAAATTGCAACAACCTAGAACCAAGTTCAGTCAGATTTTTTCTTTTTTCTCCATATACCATCCTAATCAAGACATTGAGAACACATTAAGGCTCATAAATATTAGAGTTTCTAAATAAGCTATGTTTGTTCAGAGGCTGTTGCTTAACTAGTAGTTTTTTGTCTGTGCTTATATATTTTGCAACTGATAGAAAGACTTTTAAACTCAGTTAATCTTCAGAAAGAATCTAAATTTACATGGTTATGGTTGTAAATATACCACAATCGATTGGATGATGCAGATTTTCCTTTATTATTCCTAGCTATCTGCCCCTCCAGATGTCTTCTTCCCCTGGATACCCAGAAGTCCCTTTGCCTAGGTTCTTTTCCTTTCCTCCTCTTCCCGCTTTCTTCTCTTTCTCTATTTAGGGCCCAATTTTGTTGTGCTCTTTTGTACATGAACTGGTAAGTCCCATTCCATTCCACTGGTGCTTTGAGTGGTGTTAGTGAGACCTTCAGCATGGAGCATCTAAGACACCCTCCTTCACTCCACACATAGCATAAGTTCAATTAATTACTATGCTTAGCTGACATCTTTCTGACCAAGAGTGGAATTGAAGTGATTCCAAGGAATGGGGACCACTGATATATAGTATAAATAATGGACTGTTCAAAACAGAAGATACTAATACATTTTTTCCAAACCAACCCCCCACATACAACTTCAGATTTAATTTTTTTAATTGGTTTTTAGTTGGTTCATTTGAGGAAAAGCGAAAATATTTCACTTCCAAAAATATACTGAAAATCACTAATATACAAGTTCCTTTCTTCTCTACTCATTAATTTGAGTAACTATCACTAATCTATGAAGTCCGAAGTGTTAATGCAACTTTTTTTCAACAATTTAAACTGTGACAATAATAACGATGTCGTAACAAACATTTGCATCATATGATAGCTCACAATGAGCTTTTACATGTAACTCAGTAATAAGGCCTAACATGTTTTGATTACCTACTGTCTGCCAGGCCTAAACCTAATTTTAGATTGATTATCTCTTTTAATTTTACATCACTACTATAAGGTTGGCATTTCTATATCATCCCAATTTAACTGATGTGAAAGATATGTCTCAGGGCATTAACTTGCCAAAGGTTACATAGTGGCCATTTAAACAAGGACAGTCTAATTCTACAATTTGCACTTGTGAACACTATTGCATATGACCTCCTTTAAAATAATAGCGTCATTAAAGTTTGACTAGGAAATAAATATTTAATGCACGTCTTTTGAACTTACAGCCATATTGTAAGATAGCATTTTATCTCTGTAAAACAATGTAAAATAACTAACAAGACCCTCACTGTGTAGATGATAAAACTAAGACAGAGCTAGGGTAACTCATAGTAAAAACAGACACAGGGTAACTCATAGTAAAAACCACATTCTGCTTTTTAACTTTGGAGCTTAGGACCTTTTCACTGTGGCTTAGAGTTGAACACAAATGGGTTTCAAAAGTAGAAAAAGAAGAATCGAAGGGTTTAGATATAAAGGACTTTTTGAAGAGGGAAACTCAGGGAATTTACAACTGGAAAATTTAAGGTTATTATTGGAACGCTTCAACCCGAGGAGAAAGAGACTTAACTTTATCATTTCTTCATCCAAGTTTTAGCAACTGCACTCACCCCCATAGAAGTCAGAAATATATATATATTTTTTTAACTGGAAAAAACACAGTCCTATAACAAATTAAATCTATTAACTGAATCACACAAGTACAACCATCAAATATGAAAAGCGCAGTTTGTTGGTGATTCAAAGTCTCTCAGATTTGTTACTGGCTTTGAACTTGTACCTTTAACATATGCAGACTAATCTTTATACAAGGAGCCAGAGATATTTGAGAGATAAAGGAGATTCCTCTTAATGCAAGATGATCAGCAAGACTCACTGATCTCCTGTACATTCTGCTTCTCTTCTATCCTACTTTTATCCTCCCTATACTCTAAAGTCTTCAACCCTGCTATTTTTGGTATAGTTTCTGAATTTTGATTTTAGGTGGCCTCTAAGAATTTGGGGTGACGTAATTTTCTTTGAGTCTTCTCTTTCTGGCTGATTTGGTTAGTAAGGTAGATGGAGGTGGAACTGACCAAATATGTCAAGCTCTTACCAGTCTAGGCAAATGGCGGATTGAGTTTCTCCATTCCTTTTGCAACTGGGTGTGAGCATGTGACTTGTTTGGTCAAAGAAATGAGGTGGAGTGATACATAACTTCTGGACGAAATTTTAAAGAGGGAAGCCATAATCATCAGATTGTCTTTATATGGCTGTGGTGAATGTAGAGGCATGGTTAGATAAAATATCTTCCAGCCTGGATCCCTGAATCATCACAATGAATAGAAACCTTAATTTAATGCACCTAACAAAACTTAATAGCTGAGATTTGGAGATTATTTTCTGGGCTTAACTGAGCCTATACTGACTAGTATACTGGCCTTTAAAACAAAACTTTATGGACTCTATGTGATCTTGTCCACCAATGTGTGTTGATTCTGAATTCATGGACACATATAAATATATTAATGGCCATAAATTATAAAACCATACATTTTAAACACATATTTTTAACTTATTTTTTTCGAAAACTACTTTTATGCCCAGAGTCAGTTCTGTCATTTCAATGTTTCATCCTTTTCATACATGCACTTGTTACCCTCTTACTTTTATTGCAAAGGAAAGTGTGTATGCAGAGATTAAATCTTGTAAAAACATACATTATAACAATATCCATGGAGAAATATATTTTCCTGGGATTGGATGTACTTATCATTTGTGGAATTCAAGTGCAAAATCAAAATCAACCTTTTAAGACACATTTAATATTGAGTGCAAATTTTCACTTTCCCAGACCAAAGGCTAGAAACTATCTGCACAAATCTTCATGTCTTTGACATCGCCTAGCACTTAAAAAATATTATGTGTTAAGTTTGAATGAATCAGAGATATGCTGATTGCATTTTCCACTGAAGTTGAACATTCTGAAGAAAAAGACAAGAAAGAACAATGTGAGGGGATGCATTTTGTGCTTTGCTTCAGAGAGAGAATTTGGAAATCTGCCTGACCTCTTATTTTTATTTATTTAAATTAACAGCAGCAGCATTCATTGCCATCTGGCCCCTAGGCACAGCGAGCTAATTAAAAAAAAAAAAAAAATTCAAAATATCATTTAAACCTTTTTAAATAATTCAGCCAGTGCAAGCATTGAGAAAGCATCATTTGGATTGGCAAACCAGATGAAATAGGCCCTGGGAGTCAGTAAATTTGGATTCAACCAGAGATGTGTGTTGAGAAAATTTTGATTGAGGCTTCCCCAGGAGTAACTGCACATTTCCAAGAAAGAACTTAGGATAGGATGGAAATTGGGCTGGCCCCAATGCTAAATCCCACTATTTGGAAGACTTCCCACTCTTTATCTCCCCAGCTCAGATTACAAAGTTGGTTAACAGTTTTAGTTTTTGGTCTTTGTGTCTCTACATAGTAATCTAATTTGAAATCTTATTCCATACTGGGGATACATCCTGTCAAAACACCAGCATCCTACATTCATTTTCCATTCTATAAGTCATTGTTTTTTTCACTTAGTTTGAAATGTCTTAAAGACTTCATCAAAGGTGATACTAAAGGAACAATTTTAATAAATAATCTAGTTTTTCTCTCAGTCTGCACATATTTTTGGCAGCACAGGAATATTGCTTTCTCCCATCTGTGCAGAATAAAATTTAAATTTTTGTTCAGGGTCAGTTATAGTGTGCTTAAAACCTAATATGTAGCTAGGCTTCGATTCTTGCTCTAAACTCTTATTAGGCATTGTTTGGAATTTAAAGCAGTTGTACTAAAATCTCTCTTTTCTGTAGCTGATATACTGTACTAATAAAGTTCAAAATAAATTATTTCCAGCAGTATTTGGTTGTTTTGTTTTTATGGCAATCTAAATCTAACAGTATTTCATTCAGTTAATTTTGAAGATAAAGTCTTGGAGAGGAATAATTTAAGAATCCATTAACAGAGTCATATACACCAATGTAAAAACACAAAATGTGACTGAGAGATTTCTATGCACCAAGCAAATTTCTCACAGTAACATTTGAGCTTGGTATTTTCATTCTCACTTTGACAGATAAGGAAACTAAGTCTCAAAAATGATATGCAACTATTAAGCAGTAGAACCACGTTATTAATTTTGGTTTGTTTTGGGCCAAAGCATATGTTTGACTTTGAAAAAAAAATGCTCTAACACTATTCATTTATTTTAGATAGAGATACAGTCCTATTATATGCTGAGGATTACAGTAGGTTCCTAGGAAAATAAAGCATTTGACAATAGGAGGAGTCATTCTTTCAGAATTTTTAGATATAAGTCACAAGGTAGCATACACAGGAAGGAATCTCTGTTACTCTAAGAGTCTGCTCTCTCAAACACAAAGCTAATTACGTACCACTCGGTTAAAAATGTTTTGGTGTCTATATCTACAGTATAATGCCTAAATTACTTAATATGACAATAATTGAACTTCTGCCTATTTCTCCAATTTAATCTCCAAAATGCTAATATCCTATGTTCCAGCTCCACTGAACAACTCGTATTCTCTAAGATTTGACTTCTTTTCACCATTCTAAATTTTTGCTTAGTTTCAATTTCTCTATCTGGGATTTCTTTCCATCATTATTATTTGTTTTAGAATGTGCCCTATCTCATCTTTCCCTTATTTTAAAAGCAAGGACTTATTTATTTATCAAGAATTATCTAAAACAATAACTCTGTCATGAATTCTGCTCTTTTTCATCCCCCCTGAACCACATCCATGTTTCCACAATGTAGCTGTGATAACTCATAACTTTACATACTTTCTTCTTAGGCAAATTAAATTTGACAGCCTCAAATTTAATGTTCAGGGGATGTGGTAGAATAACAGCCATTAAATATTTGTTTAATATGCAAAAAATATCCCTAAGAATTAGAAAGAGAGGGTGGGTGAAAAGAAAGGAAGAAAACCATAAAATAAATAGATATATACGTAAATAAAAAATATTACAAATATTTCTTGTAAAAAAGCAATAGAAAACCCCACAATAAATTTATAAAATTCAAAGAAATAGATTCTATTATCATAAAGATTAGCTAGATATATTTTTGAAGGAAGTTAATTTTGAACTAGGCTTTAATAAAAATGGTAGACACTGATCAGTAAAATAGCATGGCTCACTTTAACTCTTATGTACTCAGAGAGGGGATTCCAATAGAAATTCTCTTTCAAATCCAGAAAGCACACTTGAGTTATTGCTAATGAGAGAAAAGCACAGCTGTCCACATTGACACCTCTACTCTAGCCTATATCATGGTGACACACACACAAACACATACTCTTTTAAAAATAGATTTTACTACTTATGAACACAAGATCAATATTCTACACGTAACAAATTTATTGTATTTCTAATATTTCCTCAATGTTTCTTTTTCTCTCTTTTATTTATTCAGTTATAATAACTGTGACATTTATCTAGCATCATGTTTGCTTTAGTAAATCCCCTTGTTTTATCCCTGGGGGGGGGGTCATAATACTATAACTAAAACTCAAAGAAGGGTATAATATTCTCTAGAACAATATATGTATTGCTTTGAAATAGGATTAGCTCCTTCTGAAAGTGTTAGGACTTAGTACAAGAGACAGGAGCGTAGACCCACGGGGATCTTCTTAATGGAGTTTTCTGAGGATTGCTACTAGAAAAAAAAGGGGGGTCAAAAGAAAAAGGCAATAAGACCATGGAGAAGGGGAGTAAAAACAGGAGAAAGGCAAGGTAACTAGTAAAAAAAAAAAATTACTATTTTTCCAGTGCCCATCTCTGGGAAAAAAAAAAAAAAAAAACCCCTTCTCATTCAGATTGGCAGAGCTGAATCATATTTCCTCTGTTTCTAGTTTTTGGTACATTCTTTGTAAAAGGCTAATTGTGGAAAATGTAAACTCAAGGAACATGGATCTGTGTATTCTAGAGTTCTTGGGGTGATGGAAACCCTGGTGGTTAGTCAAATGAGGAAGAAAGAATACCCTAGTGTCTACCATAATATAACTAAGTATCTTCATTACTTTATATATATTGTCTTTTTACGCATGCACAATAACAGGTGAGATAAGTGATTACTGGCCCCATTTCATAGAGATGGTTCTTAAGTTATAGATCAAGTAAGTTGTAGGCTCTCTACATCTCATCTTGTCCTATATAATATTGCTGCTGCCAAATGCAACAATGTTGTGGTGGGGGTGGGGGGCAGATAGAGTAAAAGATCATACTTTAATTTTCCTGACATTATGAGAATACAAACACTGGAAAGCGATGTGGGTGAAATTAAAAACACTGAAAAAAAAAATATATACACTCTTTCAGAGAATGCTTCTCCTGTGTTGGAAAGCCCATGGATACTAACAAAGAGAGAACCACAGAGAGAACAAGATAACAGTTACTATCTAGGAAACATTCTTCAAAGTCTATTGCGTACCTTATGCCTTTCAGTTGTGGGCTAAAAGAAGTACACAAAAATGACAAAATATCCGGGATGGTACGATGATACCTACCTCGAGAGAAGCCTCATTCTTAAGTCACTGATTCTCAAACAAGTTGAGCATTGCTGGCATGGCATAGCTGTTAGACTGAACAAATCCAGGAAACAGTATATGTTGACTGGACATTTGCTATCTATAGATTTTAAATAAGCTTTCATTCAGTTTTAGACAATTCTAGGTTTAATGCATACAGGCATTGTTCTTCATGATAAGCATTTATCACGACAAATAATATATGGAAAAAAATGAATGAAGGAAAGAAAGACCTATGTTTTAATCCCAGCTGATTAATTAATTCTCTCTGGAAAGCTACGTATGATCTCTGAACTGACATTTACCTGAGATCATAATTTCTGACATGTCTACATGACAGAGTAGTTGAGAATTATCACAGAAATAAATATGGCATATTGCATGAAGAACTGTAAGATTAGAAGGAGATGTCTGTCTTAATCCAAATCAAAAAGGTACTGTTGTTTCAACCCATTCCACTTACTATCTCTTGAAATTTACTATTCATTCATTTAGCACATATGTACTGAATATCTACTATATTCCAGAAACTGTGGTAGGAATTTATTTTAACAGAACAACAGTGTTCAGTAAATAATCGCGAATATATCTGATACCAAAAAAGAAAAGTACAAATGCTATGAAACATTTTTCAGGGGATCTTTTGGGTCATCTGTTCAAGGTGAAGGAAGAATTAGGTAGAAAAGGAGAGGCTAGGCCTTTGGGGAAAGTGAAGGAATTTTAATATAGTCATGGAGAATGGGAAGGCAATAAGGTGAGGAAGTTAAAGTAAGACTGTTAGATTGCTGAGGACCCATTTGGTTTTGGTAACCATTAATTTATAGTTAAATCAAACATCGCTAGGTTCTTGGTTTATACAGATGCAGAAGGTACAGTTTCAGTAAATCAGTTTCAGTGCATTATGTAAAATGTGTGAACCTGTGGAGCTTTTTAAGTTGTCAAAATTTAGTAATTTAATTGCAAGATGGTACTGAGAAAGCAGATGACTTTAAGTTGTGCTATGTACCAATGACTGTGTCAATAGCTTTAAATTTTATTTTTAGTTTCTGTTACTCATAGAAACTCTATACAGTAGGTTATCACCCCAATGCTACATATATGCTACAATGGAGACTCAGGAAATTT
>NW_011888810.1:10666888-10672634 GCF_000151845.1 Pteropus vampyrus
GTACTGTAATAAAGATTCTGCTTGGAACAAAATGAGTGAAGAATGTAATAAAATGAATAAATTGTCACAGTTCATGCAGCATATTTCCAGAGTCATCAAAAGAAGCACAAAAGGCATTAGTTGACTGAAAGTGCTCTCTGCAGACTCACTATAAAGAGATCTCACATTTAAACTCTTTTGACAATGTATCAAGAGCTTGACTCAACCCACCTCTAAGTTTAAGTAAATACCATAGGTAGAGGCCAAGTGTATGTTCCCCTTTTATGAAAAAAAAAAACAACAACAGGGTGAAGACTTTAACAGCGGTTGGCAAATGAACATTATCTTTCTCAGAAATACACCCCAGTCTGCCACTAACTTGATGTATAACCTGAACAAACCACTTAACCTCAGAACAATGAGAATTAGTCACTTATTTGTTAAATGAAGGGGTTTAATCACATGATTGAAGAGGGAAACTACAAAGGAAAACAGATTTTGAGAATTTAGGCTTAAATCTCAGCACTACAATATGTATCCCCATCTATAAATAAAATACTTTGTAATTAGAGAGATGTGCTGGTGAATTCATATTGCATGAGCCATGATTTGATAAAACATACAAAATCAATAAGTGTCACTCTCTTTCCTTCAATATCTTACCTTCCACAATTTTAAAATTCTAAAACTGGGAAAACAGAAAGCTTGATTTTAATGTAAAAGCTACTTAAATTCTCTGGGTTTCACTTTTAAAATAAACATAATGAGAAAATGAGATCTAGATTGTGAAAGGGGTTTCAACCCCTCTCATACTTTGGTGATGGCCTTCTAGAACATTCTGTTGAAACTATCTCAGGCTATGTAAAGACTACAGGAAAAAATGTTGTTATTAATAAGTCTGCCAAGATACAGGAATGTCACATATGTTCTATCCTGGGATGGATAATTTATACTATTTTCTCCAGACTTTAACATACAGGGTGATGAAATTTGTTGAAGCTTACTGCTGGAAATCAAGTTTAAAAAAGTGTTTCTTTGTCATAGTACAATGACAAGATGATGTCACAAACAGATATTAAAGAAGGCATATATGATATACTGGGACTTGTGCCAGGGATAGCAAGAGATACAAATTTCAGGAAAATATTCCATCTTAAAAGAACAAACTTCTATCTGCTAAAGATGAGTTATTGCATCTATAGCAGAAGTCCTCAAACTTTTTGGCACCAGGGACCAGTGTCCCAAAGAGAATCTAATGTCTGATGATCTGAGATGGAGCAGAGGCGATGATGCTGGCACTGGGGAGCAGCTGCAAATACAGATGAAGCTTCGCTTGCTCGTGGGCCACTCACCTCCTTCTGTGTGGCCCAGTTCCTAATGAGCCACAGACCAGTCAGTGGCCAGGGCTTGGGGACCCCTGATCTATAGACTTTTACAGGAGTCTCAACATGAAGGCATCAATAATGTTTATGAGCACCCTCACGTTCCCAGAATGGATATTTATAAACACACAAGAAAGAATATGTCTACTAATTGTATGATTAATGATAATACTTACATTTAATAAGCATTTTCACATGCCTGATGCTGGGTGAAATTCCACAACTCATTTAACATCACTAATCATGAATTAGGTAATATTGTGATTTATATTTAATGTATTTGTAAGCTGAAGCTTAGAAAGGTTGAGGTATGTGTCCGAGGCCACACAGTATATATTGGAGCAATGACTTGAAGCAAGACTTGCTTGCCTACAAGTTGGTTCCTTCTACCCATAATATAAAATGTTCTCTTATAAAAATGTCATGAATAGATCTGTGATAAAAGGGAGTGAATCTGCATCATGGCTACCTATTCAAAGGCTGAAAGAACAGTTTTCCCTCTTATTTTTTTGAGCCTCTCAATAAAAATGAAACAAAATTAAAAAAAAAAAAAACCTCTAACACCACTTTGAAAATGTATTAAGATGTATATTTTAGTGTATAAATTAAAACTGAAAAGGAAAGCAAAGAGATCTAAGCAAGCTTCTTAATTTCACAATTGTGAAAAAACAAAAAGGCCCAGAATAAAAGTAAACATCCAAAAATGATCAAAACCTAGTCAATGGGCTCCTTCTCAGAACTCCTTCAATTTCACCACACTTGAGCAGCGTGCTAATTATTTAATTTATAACCTGAATAAGAATGTATTGAGAATTTCTGGTCCTGTAAGGACTGTGACTTATTTAGTTTCCATGTTCAACGGTGAGCATTTTTTGGTGGGGAGGGGTGAGTAAAAATCAGAAGTGTATAAGTTGAATTAACTTGAGTTTTATCTAGAAGGATGCCCATGAAGAAACTAAACAAACACAAACATGCAATTAAAACAGTAACAACAAGACACTCAAACATCACAAATAAGTTAAGGCAGGATATGCTAAAGGAGAGAAGCAACAATAGAAGGGTATATGGCTATTAATATCTATGGCCATAGGCACTGAGAACATTTATTATGGAAAGTACTACACAATGGTTAAGTCTGTGCAGGCCGAAGAATTCAATGGAGAATATTGTGACAGTGGCAATATCATCTTGAGATTATACAGCCCTACACTTGTAGGACTAGACTTAGTCTCCAATATAAAGGAAGATATCCAGTTTCTACAGTGAGGACCAGATTATCAAGACACTTTACTTAATAGTGAGTCTTCAGAGTATTAAAATAGCAGTGCATATTAAGCACTCTATCGTCACAGGATTGAGCCTTCACTAGTCTATACTTGGGGCCCTAGGGTCTCAGTAGGAAGAAGAAGGGGAGATCTGGTATAAAGGAGTGTGAGATATTAACAGTGCAGCACTGTGTTTATTATTGTATTGGAAAATAGTCATTCCAAGTTGTTGCTATCATAAATTGAACTTAATGCTATGTTTCTGAGTTTTGAGGTTTAATTAGAATCTGTTTCTGTAATAGTGTATGAAATGAACTTTATGCTCACATAAGGATTTCAAATAATGAGTAATCATCCAAGAAATTGAATTTTCCGTAATAAAAAAAAAAAATGGTCATTTCAGTTATAATACGGATCTTAGATCTGGATTAAGTTTAGAGATAATTTTGTTCAACTCCATCATTTCACAATGAAACATCTAAAAAATAGAGAAGGCAGAGGACCTATTTAAAGTCACACAACTACATGGTGGGCCAAGGATCATATTCTCCTGGTTTTCTAAATGAACTTTTCCATCAGGCACCATCAGAAACAAATACTGCAAGAACACCACTATTTTCTCATCCCCTAAGATAAAATTTAAACATCCTTTTTTTTTATCCTTCATTTCCTTCTTTCCCTGTGGTTCTTCACTGGACTAAATACTCAGAAGCAAAACCATCAATGTCTCCCTGATGAGGATTTCATTCTCTTGTCTTGATGATATTAATATCAAAACCTCCATAACTACTACCTTTTTTCCCTTCAATGTGGCGCAAGAACCTTAATCACTAGAGATAGGGTGGCTTTCTAAAGAAAAATGGGGCACTTCCGTGAGAATATGAGAAAATCAATCTTAGGCAGGAAAAGAACAATATTTGGAATGATAACATATTTGCAAAATCAATTTTCCTGACAAGTAACTCTAATCATATAATTTGCCTACTCCACAACTTCAACATCTTCTAACTGCCGAAGAAATTAAGCCATAATTTGTCATTCTGCTATTCAAGAGTTCCCCTAAATTGACTGATCTATCTTTTGAGCTACTTCTCCAATTTTGCCCTGCCACGCTAAAATCTATACTGTGACCTGACTGAATGGTATCCAAGTTTGTTGCCCATAATGTCCACCTCTACACTTTGAACATTATTAGTAATCAGTATGTATGAAGTAAAATAAATAGAAGAATAGAGCTGGTGATTCTGCCACATTTTATATCCATTGTAAATTACTGTGGAAGTATTGTAGTTTGTCGTTTTTTTACAGTTTGTCTAGGGATTGATTACCTCTATGTGAATAATCAATGATTTTCAGTTTTCAAAACTGAAGTCCAAAATCTTGATCACAGGTGGCACCAAAGCCTGAGGTTGTTCCTCTTATTGTCTTTGCCAGCTTTCCCTCAGCAGGTACATAGGGAATTATGAATATCTGTAGTTGTCAGGGCAATGCACTTTGTAGCTAGAAGACCAGAGTTAGAGTTCCAGTTTCAATAGCCAGTAGGTATGTAATGTTTAAAGTGTGACCTCTTTAGGGGAAATTCTCCACAGTTGAAGAATAAAAGGTTAGACAAAATTGCCTCTCTTTAATTAAGTAATCCTATTACAAAAATTACAATTTGAAAATAATATCAAACTCAAAAACTTTTTCTAAATGGAGAGCATTACTGGGGAAGAGCATCTGAAAAATGTCAAATCTAGCATTGTTTTTAACATGTTCAATCATTGATGTGGAAATATGTAAATTGGAATTGGCATGTTTCTTGGATCAGACAGACTTAGTTTAAATAGAAAATACCCTAGCCTAATTTCTTTGTGAAAAATTGTGGAGATAAAATTGGAAGTTGTAGATAATATAGTAAACATAATAGCTTTCCCTTGCCTGCCTCTTATCTTTCTCCATCCTTCTCGCTCTTGCTCTCATTCCTGTTTTCTCTTTTTATCTCTGGCTAGGGATGGATATAATTCATGTTTATAAATGAAGGATAATTTGGTACAAAATTTTTAAAGTGTCTTTCTGACATAAATGTAATGAACTCATGTGAAGCAAATATGAACAATGGCAGAAGTGAAAGATGCTTAGTGATTATAATTCTTTTCAATGTATGTTGACATATTTATCATTAAAAAATACTACTGGAAGAGTAATATTTAAAATACAAGTCTCTGTTATATGTTTCCAGTTACATGGGCTATACTAAACAAAATTTTAAAGGAGCACACGGTAATAATTTGATTTTCTTTTGGAATATAGAATGTATGAATCCCCTGATCTTCAAAAGTTTGATTCTTCTCATTAGGTAACCAAATAAAAAAATTTTTTGTTGTTTTTGTTGTTTTGTTTTTTCCTTAGGAGAAAATATGCAGGAAAAGATTTCTTCTAGAAGAACTTGGCATAGGATGCAAAGTGGGGGAAAATACGTAATACTGGTACTTGCTAAGAATCATTCATCTCTGAGGAGATATGCATTGATAGCCAGTAGTTCATGCAGAGTGAAGTAAGCCTTACTAAAGTAATATTGTTTAAGATAGCTGCCAACCTATATTTCCCATCTAGAATACTGAAAAAACATTGCATTGTATTGCAAAGCGGACTTTGCCATCAGAAAGCCCTGGATTTCAATCTCTACTATCTATGTTTTCTTGAACAATTCCTTAACTTCTCTGAGTTTCAATTTCTTTATCTAGAAAATAGTAAAATAATCCCACAAAAAATTGTTAAGAGGATGAAATAAGATAATGTATGTAAAGCAATAGATATCTCATCTCAAAAAGTAGTAGCTCTTATTCTAATTGACTTGGAATCAGTTGTCCTAGTTTACATACCAAATAATGGCAGCTCATGGAGGTCTTCTTCAACTCAGGATTGTGCAATTCTTGGCATAGAAGAAATAATTGAGATTTTTCTTCATTTTGCACAAATCTGTAAACCATGTTCCCATGTTCATTTAATCTCACAGTTTAATAGCATATTAAAGTAACAAATTCTTTATTCCTATATTGTGTGCATATGCACACACACACACACACACACACACACACACACACACACAAGCATTCTCTCACTTTATATATATATATA
>NW_011888810.1:10672839-10681415 GCF_000151845.1 Pteropus vampyrus
TAATTCTATTATCACTCTAAATTTATGTGTATATGCTTAAAAATGAGTTTATTCCTATAGTATGTATATATGTAGATAAGCAATATATCTTTTTATATATACATATATATCAGTAAAAATATAATTAGCATTAAGTATAGTAAATACACACTAAATGATGCTTTTTATTAATTAAATAATCATCTAATTTCAATTGTAACTTATTGGTAAACTTATCTTCAAGGAAATAACTTTAGAAAGTTAACAGGTAAATCTAATTACAGTGGATTTCTTCCTGGCATTGCTTTGGGTTAGCATAATGGTTGATTTTTCTGACTTGCAAATGAATCATTAAATTATTAATATAGTTTTGTATACCATATTGATGAAAATAAAAAATAATTTCTATAATAGTTTCATTAAGAAAAAACATAAATATAGTCAAAATATAAAACTAGGCTACGAGAATATAGTTTTACTATTAAACAGAATGGTAAGTTTTATCAAAAACTATGTCATCAAGCATATTAAGTTATAGATGTAACTCAATTTTATTAATTATGTTTTTTAATACTTTCAATTTAGAGTAGTTTTAGATTTGAAGAAAAATTGTGAAGTTGTTTAGGGAATTCCTGTATGACTCACATCCAGCATTCCTTATAATTAATGTTTCACATGACATATTTGTTACAATTAATGAACAAATATCAATATATTATCATTAACTAAAGTTTGCACATTATTCATTACCTAATGAATTTTTCCTGTTTCAGGATCCCATCCACATAGCCACATTACATTTAGTAGTCATTTGTCCTTAGGTTCCCCTTAGATGTGGCAGGTTTTACTGACTTGTTTTTGGTGATCTTGACAGATTTGAGGGGTGATGATCAGGCATTTTGTAAATTGTACCTCACTTGGAATTTTTTCTGACATTTTTCTCACTGTTATAGTGGAATTATATGCTTTTACGAGAAAGACCTAAGAGATAAAGTGCATTTTTTTCACATCATATTAAGGGTGCATGCTACCAACACAGCATCACTACTGATGTTAACCTTTATACCTGGCTGAGGTAGTGTTTCCCAGGTTTCTCCACTATGTGGTCACTCTTTATTGACACTTTCCTGCTGCAGTTTTGAGGAGAGAAATAAAATGCAGAGCCCACACTTAAGAAGTAGGAAGTCACGTTCCACTTCCTTGATGAAAAAGTATCTGCATAAATTATCTGAAATTATACCTGAGAGATTTGTCCATTCTTGTTTATTTATTTATATGAGTATGAATTCATGGATACTTATTTTACAGTTTGGGTTATAATCCCATAATATTTTATTTATTTTGTTGCTCAAATTGTTCCAGCTTTGGTCAATGGGAGCTGTTCCAATTGGTTCCTATGTCCCTTTGACATATTACCATTATTTGTGTGTGTGTATGTGTGTATTTTAAACATTAGCTCACTTTCTTCACTAGAGATAGTCCAGGCTTGTTTTTTATACTCTACTCCTGTCCTAGAATCAGCCAAATCTCCAAAAAGACCTAGTACATTTTATTATACAATGGTAACAGAAACCAAGATCTATTTACTAGGTGTGCTTGTGGCTACTGAGGTGTTGATTTTCTAGATGAAAAGGCAAGGAAATAGATGTGTGTATATTAACCCATGTATATACATGTATCTATAAATATCTCTATCCATAACCATCTCTATCTATATTAAGCTAAACATGAGTTCATAACAACTCCAACTGTAATTCATTCGCACATAAATTACCTCCTTATCTTTACTTATCTAGAAATTTTCACTCCAGCTACAAGAAGCCTAGCTTTCACTATCTGTTATCCACTTACTTAATTGTGTAATTCTAATATACATGTATAGCAATATCAAATTTGTTAACCATTATTCCTGTTGGAAAGAATTTTATTCACTACACTAGAGCGTCTATGTACCTTTTCTTTTTCCTTTAGTCTTAGTATCCACTCATTTTAAAAATTACTTAGAGAAATATTTTCCTCTATCCAATTTGGTGAATCATTACGTATATAATACAGTTAGATTGTTTTGTCCCAGTCTACATTTTGTCCTGAGACCCAACCACTTTGTGTGTGTGTGTGTGTGTGTGTGTGTGTGTGCGTGCGTGTGTGTGTGTGTAATTTGCATATACTAAGGTTCAATTTTTATGCTATAAAGTTCTATGGCTTTTGACAGTGTCATGTATCTACCATTACAATATCATAGAGTTTCATCACTCTAAAATAATTCTCTGTATTTCACCTATTCAACCCCCTCATCTCTTCTCCTCTCTGGCAACCTCTAATCTTTTTTTTTTTTTTTAATTATCTCTATAGTTTTGTTTTGTTTTGTTTTTCACAGTGTCATATATCTGAGACTTCATTTATGTCTTTTCATGGATTGATAGTTCATTTCTTTTTATTCCATTGTATAGATGTACTACAATTGGTTAAAAATTAACCTATTGAAAGCCAACTTTTTTGCTCCCAGCTTTTGGCATTTATGAGTAAATGCTATAAACATTCACTTGCAGACTTTTGTGTGGACATAATTTTCAAATCAGTTGGGTAAATACCAAAGAGCTCAACAGCTGGATTGAATAGTAAGACTGTTTTGAGCTTTTTAAGAAACTACCAAACTGTCTTCCAAAGTGACAATACTGTTTACGGTCATGCCACCCTGAACAAACCCGATCCTGTCTGATCTCGGAAGCTAAGCAGGGTCAGGCCTGGTTAGTACTTGGATGGCAGACCACCTAGGAAGACCAGGTGCTGTAGGTATGAAACATAAAAATAAAAGATTGTAAGCTGACAAGATCCTTGTAATCTGTGAGGTCAACTGAGGGTTGCTTCGCCTAAAAAAAAAGGGGACAATATCATTTGAGAATCCTTCTAGCAATGATTGACAATTTCTCTTGTTGGCATACTGGCCAGCAAATGGTATTGTCTGTTTTGTATTATTATTATTTTTTACATTTTAGACATTCTAATATGAGTGCAGTGGTATGTCAGAGTTGTTTTAATTTGAAGTCCTGTAATTTCAAATGATGTTACTTATCTTTTCGTATGTATTTGCCATCTGTATATATTCTGTATAGACATGTCTGTTTAGGCATTTTGCTCATTTATAAATCTAGTTGTTTGTTTTCTTACAATTGAATTTTAAGTGTTTTTTGTATGTTTGTGATTAAAAAAACCAAACTTTATCAAATAGTGTTTTAAAAATATTAAACTTCCAGTTTGACTTTTTTTTTTCATTTTCTTTCACAGAGCAGAAATTGCTAATTTTAATAAAGTGTAACTTTTTTCCATGGATCATGCATTTGATGTTATATCTAAAAACTCGTGGGAAAACCAAAAATCATTTAAATTTTTCTTGTATTTATTCTCCAGAAATTGTATAGTTGTATGTTTTGCACTTAAATTTATAACCTATTTTGAGTTAGTTTTTATGAGAAGTATAATGCCTGTTTAGATTTATTCTTTTGAATATGAACACCCAGTTGTCCTAGCACAACTTACTAAAAAATATTATTTCTCCATTGAATTGTCTCTGCTCTTTTGTCAAACATCAGTTGACATACATTTCTGTTACTCTACTTCTGGACTCCCCATTCTATTCCTGTGATCTATGTGTTTACACTGTCTTGAATACTGTAACTTTACATTAAGTCTTGAAGTCAGATAATACAAGTCCTCCAATTTGTTCTTCTTAAGCATTATGTTGACTACACGAGGTATTTTATCCTTTCAATATAAACTTTGGAATGAGCTTTTTAAAACCTACTAAATAGTTTGCTTGGAGTTTGCTTGGGATTATATTGAATCTATAGATTATGTTCAGAAGAATTGTTAACTATATCGATTCTTCTAATCCATGATCATGGATATCTCTCGATTTATTTAGATACTTTTATTCCTTTTATGAAAGTGTTGTAGTTTTAAACATATAGACGCTGCACATATTTTGTTTAATTTATACACAATTATTTCATTAATATTATAAGGTAAGGATTATCTTTTAGCTAAATTAAAGAAAAATGCTATTACTTATTCCTTGTTTTTTTTCTCTTTCTTTACATATATTTAATTTTCTGACTTACATCATTTTTTTTTCTCCCTCAAACTTTTAACGTTTCTGGCAGATCATGTCTGCTGGTGATAAATTCCCTCAGTTCTTGTTTTTCTAAGAAAGGTTTAATTTTTCCTTTATTTTTGAAGGACGATTAACTGGATAATTTAGTTTAGTGATTTTTTTTAATATTTCAAATATTTTCCTTCATTATCTCTTTCTTACATAGTTGCTGCTAAGAAGTTCACTGTAATTCTCATCTCTGTTCTATAGTAGGTAAGTTAGTTCCCTCCGCCCCCCACCACCACCCTCTCTCTGGCTTCTCTAAATTTTGTTTTTGTTCTTGTTTTTGATTTTCTTCAGTTTGACTATGACATGCCTAGGTATAGATTTGTTTATTGATTGGTATTTACCCTGTTTGGTGATTTCTGAAGTTCCTGAGTATGTAATTTGGTGTGTCATTAATTTTGAAATTTTTAGTCATTATTGCTTGTGCTCCATTCTCTCTTCTTTTTCTGGTATTCCAAATATATGCATATTATATGTCTTAATATTGTCAAAGAGTTCTTAGATGTTCTGAGGTTTTTTGTTGTTGTTGTTCACTTTTTTTTTTTTCAATTATTATTTTTTCTCTTTTTATTTCAGTTTGGGAATTTTCTATTGGCCCATCTTAAAACTCACTTAATATTTTCTTGCCATGGCTAGTCCACTGATAAGCCTATTAAAGAAATTCTTCATTTCTGTTACAGTGTCCTGAATTTTTAGCATTTCTTTTTGATTACTTTTTAAGAATTTTTATCCCTAAGCTTCCATTAACCACCTGTTCTTGCATGCTGTCTACTTTTCCATTAGAGCGTTTAACATATTAATCATAGTTATTTAAAATTCCCTATCTGATAATTCCAACATCTGTGCTGTTTCTGAGTTTGAATCTGATGTTTACTTTGCCTATTCAGACTGTTTCTTTCTTGTTTTTTGGCATGACTTGTCTTTTTGTTGTTGTTGAAAGATGGACATGTATCAAGCAATGATAACTAAGGAAAATAGGTTATTAGTGTAAGGATTTATTTTAATCTAAGAGTGGGCTATTTTAAAATATTTGTAGTTGTAAGTCCCAGATTCTTTGAGTTCCTCTAGTATCTTTTTGTTTTCTCTCCTGATTTTGATCTTCCTTAACTTCTCAGAAAGAGTGTGTTTTGCAGCTCTTTCAGTTGTAATCTTGTCAGTATACTGGAGCTCTGTTAGGACAATAGTAAGGTATGGAGAAAATGAAGCATTCTATAAACCTATTATTAAATCCTAATTTTTTTAGTAGTCTTCTATCCCTAGACTGTAACATTGATAGGTGTTTCTCAACTTTTTGTTTCTCTTTTGGTGAAAGAATGGCGAGAGGGGATGGGAGTTGAGTAATTTCCCTACCTACACATTGCTAAAGCTCTGGTATAGGCTTCAAATCTTCACCATGAGGACCTGGTGGGATTTCTAGAGGTAAACCTCTAAAAGAGCAGGGGTCCCTATAATACTGATCCAACCCCAGGGGTTTTCACTCTTATTTTAGCCTACATCCAGCCTCCAACAATTCATCAAACTATCATTTACATCTTTTTACCAGTTTATTGTTCTGGCAACTTTTGCTCTAGCTAATCTCAACTATGACTCTCTGGATTTACTCATTTCTCCAGATTTGGGGTGGCAGTTTGCTCTGTGACCTCACTTTTTCCGATGATTTTAACAAAAGTTACTAATTTTCAGCTTTGTTTTTTATTAGGATAAGAGTGTCAACTTCCAAGCTAAGTACAGAAATTCCTCATATATCCCTACCTCATACATTCATAGCCTCCCTTATTATCAATATTCCCAACCAGAGTGTTACATTTGTTAAAATTGATGAACCTACATTGATATGTGATAATCATCCAAAGTCCATAGTTCACATTATGATTCACTCTAGGTATTGTACATTCAACAGGTCTGGACAAATGTTTAATGACATGTATCCACCATTATGGTATCATACAGAGTATTTTCACAGTCCTTTTTTTGTGCTCTGCCTATTCATCCTTTCTCTTCTGCCACCCCAACCCCTAGCAATCACAGATCTTTCTACTGTCTCTATATTATGCCTTTTCCAGAATGTTTTATAGTTAGAATCATACAGTATGTAACCTTTTCAGATTATCCCTAAACTTTTAAAATCACATGTTGTTTTAGATCAGAACCTCTGGCCCCTACAATATATTGATATTCACAAATCAAGAAACAAGGCTTGGCTTGTATCTATTCTCTGTGGCAACAATCCTATATTAATTTGTGGATGACTTATATTTCTGGTAGTAGAAAGGGAGAGAGGCGTTTTTTAGGAGGCATTGAGAATAGAGGTGACTCTTTAGGAAATATGACAAAATTGTATCCATATATAATTATATAAACATTATAATCTATAAACATAAGATATTTAAGCATAGTTTTATGATTTCATAAAATGATTGCATAGAAGTAGAATAAAAATAACTATCTTTTTCAGAATTTAAATTTACTTAAATTAAAAAAAAACACTGATTTGGAATTATTGTTGCATAAAATCATATCTATTAATAGATTATAAGCTAATGCTAAGGTCCATATTTGATGTATTAACATATCTTCTAAAATATCTATTACTAAACTGTATACACAAAAAGTTTAATGATAATAAAGTTAAGAGCTGTGCTCACTTTAGCAGCACATATATTAAAATTGAAACAATACAGAGAAGATTTGCATGGCCCCTAATCAATGATGACATGTAAATTGACAAAGTGTTCCACATTTTTGAAATGCATGACCTTCCTAGACTGAATCACAAAGAATTGGAAGTTTTAAATAACTGATCAACATTAAGAAAGTTGAAACAATCACCTAAAACCTCCCAAAAAAGTAAAACTCCAGATGGCTTCACTAGGGAATTCCACCAAACATTCAAATACTTAAACCTATCCTTCTCGAACTCTTCCAAAAAACTGAAGAAGAGGCCAACATTACCCTGATTCCAAAACCTGGCAGGGATAACATGAAAAAAGAAAACTGCAGACCAATATCTCTGATAAAAACAGATTCAAAAATCCTAAGCAAAATACTAGCAAATTGAATACAACAATACATTGAAAATAATAATATGGCATGATCAAGTGGGATTTATTCCAGAGGCACAAGGATAGTTTAACATGAACAAATTAATCAATGTGATACACCACATAAACAAAATAAAAGATAAAAATTATATGATTATATTAATAGATGCAGATAACATATTTGACAAAGATACAACACCCATTAATGATTAAAACACTCAAAAAATGGGTATAGAAGGAAAGTACCTCGACATAATAGCCATATGTGACAAACCCTCAGCTAACATCATAGTCCATGGTGAAAATCTTAAAGCTTTTCCTCTAAAATCAGAAACAAGACAAGGATGCCCACTCTCACCACTGTTATTCAACTTAGTAGTAGAAGTCCTAGCCAGAGCAATCAGGCAAGAGAAAGAAATAAAGGCCATCAAATTGGAAATAAAGAAGTAAAACTGTCACTTTTTTTAGACGACATGAGTCTTTATATAGAAAATCCTAAAGGCTCCACCAGAAAATATAGAAACAATAAATAAACACAGTAAAGTTGCAGGATACAAAATTAATGTACAAAAATCTATTGTGTTCTTAATACAAACAATGAAATTTCAGAAAAAGGAAAAAATAATTCCGTTTGCAATTGCAACAAAAAAGAATAAAATACTTAGGAATAAACTTAACAGAGAATGTAAAGGCTCTATACACTAAAAACTACAAGACATTGTTAAAAGAAATTGAAGACAAAGAAATGAAAGATATTCCATGTTCAACGACTGGAAGAATCAACATAGCTAAAATGGCCATATTACCCAAAGCGACATACAGCTTTAATGCAATCCCCATTAATATCCCAACAACACTTTTTAAAAATAAATAGGAAAAAAAAATCATTAGATTTGTATGGAGCTACCAAAGACCCTGAATTGACAAACAAACCTGAGGGGGGGAAAAAAAAAGGTCAGGGGTATTATACACCCTGACTTCAAATTATACTACAAAGTGACAATACTCGAAATGATGGTGTTGGTGAAAAAAACATAGAGAGAGACCAATGGAACAGAATTGAGAACCGAGAAATAAACATATATATATGGGCAAATAACTTTTGACAAAGGAGCCAAAAACACACAAAGAAAAGAAAGCCTCTTTGATAAATAGTACTGGGAAAATTAGAAAGCCATGTGCAAAAGAATTACACTATACTGATATTGGTCACCATATACCAAAATTAACTCTTAATGGATCAAAGATCTGAATATAAGACCTGAAACAATAAATCCCGTAGAAGAAAATTGGTACCAAACTCATGGGACTAGGATTTAGAGATGATTTTATGAATCTTACCTCAAAGGCAAGGGAAATAAAAGCAAAAATAAATAAATGGGACTACATCAAACTAAAAA
>NW_011888810.1:10681465-10696863 GCF_000151845.1 Pteropus vampyrus
CTTTGCAGAGCAATAGAAACTATCAACAAAACAAAGAGAAAACCAACCTAATGGGAGGAGACATTTGCAAATAACACTTTTGATAAGGGGCTAATATCCAAAATATATAAAGAACTCATACAACTCAACAACAAAAACAACAAAAACAACCCAATTAAAAAATGGGCAGAGGACTTCAACAGACACTTCTCCCAAGAAGACATACAGACAGCCAATAGACATATGAAAAGATCCTCAACTTCACTAGCAATTAGGGAAATGCAAATAAAAACCACAATGAGAGATCACTCCTAACAGATGTTAGAATAGCTATTATCAACAAGAGAAGTAATAATGAGTGTTGGAGAGGTTGTAAGGTAAAAGGACTACTCGTACACTGTTGGTAGGTATGTAAATTGGTATAGTCACTATGGAAAACAATATGGAGATTCCTCAAAAAATCAAGAATAGAATTACTATATAAACTAGCAATCCCTCTTCTGGGTATCTACTCTCAAAATTTGAAGATATCTATCTGTAAAGATATATGCACCCAAATGTTCATAGCAGCATTATTCAGAGTGGCCAAGACATGGAAACAACCAAAGTGCCTTTTAATAGATGATTAGATAAAGAAGGTATGGTACATATATACAATGGACTATTACTCACCCATAAGAAAAAATGAATACTGCCATTTGCAACGATATAGACAGATCTTGAGAATACCATGGTAAGCAAAATAAGTCAAACAGAAAAAAGTTGAGAATCATAATTTCACTCATGTGTTAGATATAAAACTGAAAGCAAAAAACAAACAAGACAAACAAACAAAAATGCATAGACACAGCCAACAGTTTAGTGGTTACCAGAGGGAAAGGGGGTGGATGAAGATAGAAGAGGGTAAAGGGGTCAAATATATGGTGATGGAACGAGATATGACTTTGGATGGTGAACACACAGTGCAATATACAGATGATGTGTTATACAATTTTTACACTTGAAACCTATATAATTATATTAACCAATGTCACCACAATAAATTTAATTTTTAAAATAGTTAAAAGCTCAGTTGAGTAGTTAAAATCATAAGTTTTAGTGCCACCAATTGCTCAATAATTGCTCTGATGTGACATTGTATTAAGTGTACGAAGAGTTGGGCTAGTGGTATGCAAAGAGTATCTACTTTAGGTTGGGCGTAATTTAATCCTCATAATCATTGCAGTTGTTGAAACTGAGAATCACAGTTTTTACATAATTTGCCCTAGGTCACTCAGATAGCTAGTTGCACAATTCAGATTTGAATTGGGTATGTATTATTGACTCCAAAGCTGTTATTTTTCCTTTCTCTAGAGATTATATTGATACAGATGTGTAGATACTCACAATTGATTTGTCACTGTGTTAAGCAATACACGTAGAAAGATAAAACCCATAAATGAGAGTACAGTAAGAAATTGTAGCATGTTATTTCCTCCCTATCATCTCAAATACCTTGTCCTTAACACTCAAATTCAATTAAATTTAAAAACAAAAGTATTAGTAAATAGACTTATAAATTGATAAGGGCAAATTCTTGATACGCACAATCAAGTCTATCTTGCAAGCCCATCTTGCTTTTTTTAAATACAATATGGATTTTGTAATGGAGCATTCGATACTCTATATAATGTCTTTTTATCTTTTGTCAGTACCTTCAGAGGAATTATTGACATTTTATTTTTTTAAGAAGAAAGTTATAATCAGCTTATTTTAGATATGTTATCATAAATGCTGTTTTTTTCTGCTTGTCATTGCTCTGGGTTGAAGAAAAACACAATTAGTGTAAGAGAAGAATCTGTACAGCTGGCTTTTTCACACTTTACAAATGGTTACAAAGTGATAATTAACAATGTGCTAAATACTAGGTGATAACGCTCAACAGAATAGGTGAAAATTAATTGTTTGAGATACAATATCATTGGAATGGTTCACTTCCTTAAAAGCAGTTGGAACAGAAAAAAAATTGACAGTCTCTCATTTTGAGGGACATAATACACTATCATTAACTCAATTGAATTGAACCACTTCTAGTCATTACCATCATCTTTCATTTATGCTTCTGTTCATTCAACAAACATTTATTGAATATCAATGTTGTGCCTGTGATAGATGCTGAGGAGAAAGCAGCAAACAGTAGATACATGGTCTCTGCTCTCATTATAATTTTTCTATATCAATTACTGTCTCCATTGTCCTCCATACTGTCATCTGCAATATCACTGTCCTCATTATAATCATATTATCATTATCATCACCTTCATCCTAAGGACAAAGTCTCTTAATGAGTAAAGTAAAAGACAGAGAAAGTAGGAGGCTGTTGTATCTGGCAGTGTCTCTTATCCTTTTCTTCCCGTGTTTATTCTTACCTTCATAGTACAAGTTTAAAATGTGATCTCCTCACAAAAGCTTCTCTCATCACCTTTCTCTCATCATTGAAAGAAGACCATGCCCCTAATTATTTCATATTTCTTGACCTTGGAAGATATGGATACTCAAATCATATTTTCTGAATGAATTCATAAAATAACGTAGATGTTTGTTCTGTCATGTCTGCAATGACCGCTGTAAAATACATGGCAAGAAAATAGTCACTTAAGGCACCAGCCCAAGAACTCAGGTATAGCTCCAGTATTTTATCTGCAACCAATTTCTTTGTGCCATCACTGTCAGTATCTCAATTATATCTTGAAATTTCTCTCTATTTCAGATTGGTTATTTTTCTCTGATGATGTTTGTCTGGCCTGTATTAACCCTCTACCACTATCTACCCAGAGGAAAGCAGCAATAACCTACCTGGTTAGTCCCAAGCCCATTCATGTTAGATAATGGACAGAATTATGAAGAGTTAAACTAGGATGGTAACAGTGAGGATTGGAAAAGAGAGAGAAATCCAATAGACAAGATGGGACATTACCATATGTTGAAAGAAAGAATCTAACAATGATGCAGATATTGTAGAAGAGACAGGTAGAAAAATGATGTTGACATTGACAAACTGGTAACCCAAGAAAGGGAAACAGGACAAAGGAAGGAGATGGTTGGCTCCATTGTAAATGTGTGGATAACATCACCATTTATTGTAAAAGGTATTTTATATGTATACACAACTTCTTATGAGGAATTTGCCCATGGGATTATGGAGCCTGAGAAGTCCTACAGTTTGTAAGCTGGAGACCCAGGAAAGCCAGTGGTGTAATTCAGTCCAAGTGTGAGAAGTCTTAGAAAAATGGGAGCTGATGCTATAAACCCTCATCCTTGGAGGAGATAAAATGATATGTGAGGCAGGGAAAAAGGGGCAAATTTCTCCTTCCTCTTCCTTTTGTTCTATTTAGGCTCTCAGTAGATTGAATGAAGAGTAATCAGTACTGGGGAGAGTAATCAATACTGAGTTCACTGATTCAAATGTTAATATCATCTTGAAACACCCTCACAGAAACACTTAGAAATAATGTTTACTCTGGAAACCCTAAGATCAGTCAAGTTGACACACAAAATTAACCATCACAATCCCAATTTTTGTCAATTTGGCACCCATACACATCTCCTTCATTATTAATCTACAAATAAAACAAGGTCATAATTCCACCTAGCATTATATAACTATCCTGTATACAACCAAAAATGGACTTACTGCTTCCCCAGAAGAGGAGATAAAGTCCTCAAGTGACATTTACTCTTCTTCTTGATGTTCTATAACTTAAATACTATGATGTAAAATTAATAATCCTTAAATACTGTAATATAAAATCAATTCATCTTGTTATATGATAAGGAAATAAAAGAGAAAAAGAAAGAAAAGAAATAGATACACATATTTATAGCAAAATAGCAAAGAAATACTTATGACAACCTCAGCCCTCGTTGTAACTGTCCACGTGGTCATAGCTAGTATTTGTAACTACCTACTTCCATTACCCGTTCTGTATACCTTTCACCTTCAGAAAATATCTCAACTGGTTGTGTTTTTTTTAACCTGGTGGGGTGATCCAAACCTTCATTCCTGAAGGATCTGAGCCATCAGTAGTACTGCTTGGATTGGGTTAATCACTAGGTATGGTAATACTAAGAGATGTGCTAAGGCATCTCCTATATTCTAGACATACTCTTCCTTATTTCCACAGTGGAGTAGTAGTCCAATTTTCCCTCAGTAGTTAGAATAAATCACCCCAGCCAACACTCTAAATCTACTTTTTGCCTATTGATTCAGAGGCATGAGGATCCCAAAGGGATAGAGTAAGTCTTAACTTGGAATAATTGTGTTTCCGGGTGGAAGCACTCCTCCTTCTGAAAATAAGATCCTTAGGTGAGCAGAGCATAAAGGCATTGGAACAGAAACCAAAAATTTCCTAGTGGATCACTAGGGGTAGTAGCAAGGGGTGCCACTTCTGTTTCTCTCCCTCGATTCCAGGATATGTGGATTTTGATTATACAAGAAATAGAACCATAAATTAGATGCTGATTCAGAGCACCAACAGCCTTCTAGAGATTTTTTCCCTATCTCTGAAAGATACTGACACTTAGGTGGCCTTGTAATTAAATTTTCAAAAGACTATTCCACCACTCTGTCATGCCAGTTCTTTTAGAATGGTGGAGAATATGGTAAGATCAGTGAATTTTGTGAGTATGGGCCTCTTGCCACCATTTTTATGTTGTGAAGTGAGTTCCTTGATCAGAAACAATGCTGAGTAGAATATCATGATAGTGGATAAGGCATTCTCTAAGTCCACAGATGGTAGTATTGGCAAAAGTATTGGGTGCAGAAAAAGCAAATCTGTGTCCAGAATAAGCGACTATCCTAGTAAGAACAAAATATTGTCCCTTCTACAACTAAAAGCAGTCCAATGTAATCAAACTGCCAATAGGTAGCTGTCTGATTACTCCAGAGAATGGTGCCCTATCAAGGGCTCAGTGTTGGTCTTTGATGCTGGCAGATCAAACTCAGCAGAGACCATAGACAGTTCAGCCCTGGTAAGTGGAAGACCATGCTGCTGAGCCCAGGCATAGCCTCCATCCGTGACATCACGGCCATTTTGTTCATGAACTTTTTAGATGATTACAGGAGCAGCTGGGGGAAGAGGTTGACTGGTATCCACAGGATGGGTTATCCTAGCCACTCATCTGAAGTCACCATTTAGTGAGCATTCATATAGGACAAATATTTTTATTTTTTATTTATTTTTTGGCTATTCAGAGAGGTCAATCCATATACATCTTTTCCAAATATTTTGTCACCAATTTTTCAAACATGTTCTCTCTAAATCCCCAACTATCCAGCCAAAACATCCACCACAGTCTATGAATTAGTATTTAACCATACGTTTGGCCATTTCTCTGTCTATGCAAAGTGAACAACCAGGTACACTGCTTAAAGTCATTCCTATTGAATTTTCTTCACCACTATCTTAGTGCTGCAGCTGTCCGCTATTGGGTAGTGCCTGCATATCAATGAGAACTATCTATAAACTAGGCCCTTGTGCTCTCTTCTTCTGTCACCTGATCTTAGGGAATCCTCCATGAGACCATAGTGTAGACTGGATAAGAGAAGGCACTGTAGCAGGAGAGGGTACCAAGAGCATTCAGTTCACTTCATATAATATACTTATGCTCTAAGGGCCTGTTCCAGCCCAATCGCACATTTTCATTTGATGATGAAGTGATGTTGTACTCAAACAACTTTATGACTTGATGGTTTTCAGATAATACCCAGTTCATGATGGGCATCTCAGGTTACATAGTAACTTGGTGGCCAATGGATAGACTTTCAATCTCTACTAAGGCCGAGTAGCAGGCCAACAGTTATTTCTCAAAAGAAGAGTAGTTATCTGCATATGATGCAGGGACTTACTACCAAATCATAAGGCCTGACTGCCAATCAGCTATAGGGACCTGCCAAAGGCTCCAAATGGCATCACTATCTGCCACTGATATGTCAAGCACCAATGGACCTGCTGGATCATATGGTCCAAGTAGTAGAGTAGTTTTCATAGCAGCCTAGACTTGTTACAGAGCTTTCTATTGCCCTATGCCCCTACTAGTTTTTCATTGAGGTAGACAGTCCCTGAATTTTAGTCAGATCTATTTCTCACCCTCTGACACACAAATGTCTTATCAATAAGTCCAGAGTTGTTGCTATTTCTTGCTTACTAGGACTAATCAGCATAGTGACATCAAAGTAATGGACCACTATGATATCTCATGGAAGAGAAAGGTGATCAAGATCCCTGCAGGTATATTATGATATAGGACTAGAGAGTTGATATATCCCTTAGGTAGGACAGTGAAGGTGTATTGCTGGTCTTGCCAGCTGAAAGAAAACTACTTCTGGTGGACTTCAATGAGAAAAATGGAGAAAAACAAATTTGCTAGATCAATAGCTACATATCAGGTACCAAGGGATGTGTTAATTTGCCTAAACAATGAAACTACATCTGGTACAATTAGAGTCACCACCTGGTTAAGTATCCCAGTCCATTTGAGGTGCTATAACAAAATACCAAAGCCTGGATGGCTTGTAAACAACAGAATTTTATTTCTCACAGTTGTGGAGGCTAGAAAATTCTGGATTAAGCTATATAGATTCTGTTTCCTATAAGAGTTAGTTAAGTTGACACATAAAATTAACCATCACAGGTGACTTGAGAATAGAGAGAATTTGAAAGTGATACAGAGATTTTGAACAGTGTTAGGTTGAAAATGATGTTACCTTTCACTGGACTTGGGAACAGACAAAAGGAGGATGATGGTTAGTTCCACTGTAGAAATACTGGGTGCTATAGATCAAGCAAGAAATTTTAAAGAGCAATCTTACTCCTTTGTAAGAATCCTGTACTCAAGTTATATATTTCTGATTCACCAAATAGATGACAAGAGAAGAGAAAAAATGGATGATAATACAAAGTAAGTAAAAAACAAAATAAGAATAGTCCAAGCATGGAATCTTTTGAAGAGACAACAAAGTAGAAATATGGTAGAGTGGTAGAGGGAGAGCCAGGAGCAAAGCAATGAGAGTACAGGAAGGATAAAGTTTCAAAGGGGAAAATAAAGGAAATAGTGTCAATTATGTGGGGGAACTCAGAGAAATAAAGGCTAAGTGAAGACATTTCTGGTTTGGATTTATAAAAATTTTGGTCACCATAGTTCAAATAGTCATGAGAGATCATTGAAGTTGGGGGGTAGACTCTAGTAGATTGACAAATATAAATAAAGACAAAGAGATTTTTATGGGGTGTACAATGTTCTTTGGGATATGATATGCTCAAGAAGTTAGAAATTTTGTTCAGTCTTGAAAGAGTTTCTTCCAGATAACTGGCAAGGTCTCTGGTTTTGTTTGTTTTTTTTTTTGTTTGCTTGTTTTAATCTAATTCAGGTCTCTTCTTACCTATCACCTCCCTGGGATGGCTGCCTTGACCACCAGTGTTTCTACCTTCTGTTTCCCACTCTAGACCCCTTCTCTATCCTGCTCTGTGTCCTACCAGGGTGGTTAATATCCACAGTATTGATGAACTTCCTTATCCTTTTATTTTTCATAGGGTTTGTCCACTGGAGAGTGCCAAGTGAAAACTAGAAGGAGGTAGGAATGTTAGTTTAGGGTATTAATTTCTCTGCTTTTTCTTGTGGGAGTCACTAATAAAACCACAGTTCTTTGTCAGCTGGTTATGTCCAAAAACTCTCTCTCTATGGTTCAGATTCTAATCTGGACCTCTCTAGGCCTGGTGTGGTAATGTATCAACCATTACAATCCCCAGAATATGAAACCATCCTTTAGGATCGCTCTACACCCAGTCCATATGGTTAGAAATAGCCATTTTATTAAATTACCTTCAATTATCCCAATTTGAATGTGTCATCTGGCTCTGGCAAGAACCCTAACTGATATACAATCTTATATAAATTAGCAGTCCCATAAATCTCATCTCTTTATTGTGCTTTATTTTCCTTTAGAGTATTGATCTTCCTTTAGAGTATTGATCACCCTTTAGCATGGTTATTTGTTTACTGTCTATCTTGCTCACTATAATATGAATTCTTTAAATCAAAGGGCTTTGTCTATTTTGTTTACTATTATATCTGATCTCCTAGAACAATGCCTGATATATACTAGGTGCCCAATATACATGTGTCCAATGAACATGCATATAAATCTTACACTATGTTTATCTTAGTGTTGCCATTTATATTTATTTTATCATTCTTCCTTCCAATATTTTTTGAATTAGAAAAAAATTTTTATATTCTAAATTGTTTTGCCCTATCACTATCAATAAGTAATCCTGCATATAAACTTCAAATTTTAACTGCAATTTGCATGTATGACTTAATAAAAATGCAATCATGCATTTGTGTGTGTGTGTGTGTGTGTGTGTATGATGGACATTCTAAAACTATTTTACTTCATATAACTGTAAGTACAGAGTCTCGTTACCTAATAGTATTTCAAAGTTTTGAAATTGACTAATGACTCCATTTTTCAGGGAGTATGTATATTCCAGGAGGAAATTGGAAGAGAGATATAACAATAAAAGAGGAAAATAACATAACATTCATATTTCAATTTTAACAGAACTTAGTAAAAAGTACTATTGGACGCCGTTTTATATCCACCAACAATCCAGAAAATATTCAAATTGCCAAAAAAAAAAAAAGATAATTGTATCCTTTAAAATTTTAAGCAGTCCAATGTGTTTAACTGTGAGCTATTTTTTGAGTATTGAAGGCTCACATATATATTTTTAATTTTGATTGTCCCAATGAGCT
The DNA here is from genome assembly GCF_000151845.1 of Pteropus vampyrus. Lineage (NCBI taxonomy): Eukaryota > Metazoa > Chordata > Mammalia > Chiroptera > Pteropodidae > Pteropus > Pteropus vampyrus. The sequence continues at coordinate 10,690,241 of NW_011888810.1, forward strand.
AAGCAGCTATTTGCTGGAGATACACTTAAAAAAAAATACCAAAACAGTTAACTCAACACTTATACATGCCCACTATATAATTACATGTTTAAAAATCACTGCTCTTTTAAAAGAAATAGTATATGACATAATAGAATCAAGTAGGCGGCACAGATTTGTAATAATCTTTATAGTATCTTTATAATTATTTATAATAATAATAAGAAAAGTATATTGCCTTTTATCAGTTCTTATAATGTGCAAATATTTTCATATGGGTCATTTCATTTCATGCCCACAACAAACCTATGAGGGATATTATTATCCTTAATTTCATATGAAAAAAAAAAAGAGTAAAGAAGCAGTTAAGGGGAATGTTTGATATCATCCAATGAGTAGTTAAGCTATGGGACAACTTAAAGTCTTTCATTAGGTCAGGTCAGATGAAATTTTATTTAAATCTTCTCCCAGAGGAACTCAAAAACCTTGAACAGATAGATAGATCATTCACCTTTCTGTTTGCTTCTCTAGTTGCAAAATTGTTAATAGTAATATCTGAATTATAATTTTTTGATGAAGATTAAATTATATAATATGTAACTAGTTAAGAAAGCTGATACATAGTGATGGCAATAATACTAGACTAGCAAGTCAGGAAGATGCAATTGAGGTTTTGTTATTCTTCTAATTCTAAATTCTGTAATTTTGATTTGAATTTTATTTGCAATCCAGGATATTTAGTTCTATAGAACTGAGAATGCATTGATAATGTGTTTTTTTCCTAAATATTTTGAAACATTTTCAAATTGTTCTTGAGAAAAAATTATTGGCTTTTAGGAAAATATGAAGATCCAATGGTCATGTATCTTCAGTGACGATCTTCAGTACACCAAAATATCATTATGGCATCATTAAATCTATTAGAAGGAGGCAAGACAGACTTTTTATTTCTTACAAGTGGTAGAAAGTTGTCCTAAGCTTAGATAAGATTAGGTTTCCAAATCTTTTCTTTTTTCTTTTCTTTTTTTTTTTTTACCTTTCTCTTTCTTTTTAGTGAAATCATAAAACTTCCTAGCAGTTCAGGTTCCTAATCTGTAAATTAGCATAATATTGCATGTTCACTTGTGCCTACAAAGAGTTCAGTGATTCAATCTCTACATTAGTTAGGATAGCCTCAGTCATACTGGGTTAACAAGTAACCCTGAAGTATCAGCACAAAACATGTTAAACCAAAAGCCTGCCTCATGTAATGTTAATGGTTGGTCCAGATGATTCTCCAGACCAGCTGCCCTCTACATGTTATCTCAGCATCCTTAGCTACCTCTACACGAATGCCTGCTTCCACAAACATTGTTGCAGGGGAAGCAGAGTTTGGAGACTTGAGCGCCAATAATTAAATGCTTCCACCTGAAACCGATGTGTATAATTTGTACTTGTATTGTTTAAAAGTGAATCATGTTATTATACATACAAGTTTGAGAAGTGCAAAACTCAAATCCTCCCATAGAATCGGAAGTAGATGAAAACCATATATTGAAGAACAGCAGTGTTACCCACCACAACTGCGATCATAATTTGCAAAGAGAGTCTCTTTAAAGAATGTTAAACCATAAAACTCCATGTTGATCACAGTCATCTGTATGTGAACAGGATGTGTTTTTTTGCTAAATTGATTCTCTGCTAAAATAAATTATTCTTAATCTAGAATATGTTGCCTTTTCACATACTACCAGAAAGAACCAGAATTTTCCTGCAGTGTCTATAAATAAGTCTGAGAAAACGATGGGCATTGATCAAAGGGGCAGGAATTAGAACTAGGGAGGCTTACTGGGTATTTATGTGAAAACTGTAATAATCATTTCACTGTTTATGCTGAAGAACAGAAAGAACAGATTCTAAAAATTCAGCTTTGCATGAACATAGACACCATTGCTTAGATTACAAATGAAGGCTCCAAATGCAGTGTGTGATCATTAAGCTATTGCAATATGAGATACTGAGAAATTTCTGCAATTGGCATTTTAAGTTTCCCATAAGAAAATACAATTTGAATTTTAGATACTTTTTCTTATAGTTTCAGCCATCCTTTCTCAATTCTTTCTTCTTATATTCATAAAGTCTGGCCATAAATAACTCCCATAAGGTCCTCTAATTGTTATGTGGCTGAGTGAAGCAGATGTTGTTGGTTCCTCAATGGAATCCACTTTATCAGGATGGTATTTCCACTCCTGAGCCATTTTCAGTGTTGATCGCTAATGGCTAATATTTGTACTCACCTTCTCCAGTGCACTGCCCTGGATTAATAGGAGCCAATTTGCCAAGAAATGTCTGGGACATCGGAAGATTATACACCTCACATCTCCAAGGTTGCCCATAGCCAGAGCGACTGATGTAATATAGCAGTCTTGCCTACTTGCCTCTAGGTGGGACATCTGTGAAACAATTTATCTCCACAATTTTCTGAGATTGAAGCTGGACTCTGGAAACCACATCTCTGCCTAGGTTGTTTTCCTATCCTCGCCTCTTCCTTCATCCCTTAAACATTTCTCCTGAGAGCACTCTTTTTTTAAAAAAAAAAAAAAACAACAAAAAAAAAACAAAAAACAACAACAAAAAAAACATTTTCACAAGAAATCTTCTCTGAGGCTCTCCTTCCAGGCCTGACCTAAGACACTGGGTATGCTCAGCTTAAGGAGTCAGTATTCTAGTGTCTAGAACCAAGTAAGAGCTGCTCTCACAAAAAGCAAACTTTACAAAGTTATTCCAGCATGGGCTTGCTATGCATTACACAAATAAGCAATTAAAAAAAAAAAGTCATAAAGGCTTAACGCAATAGCCCAACCCTGAGGCTCTGCATGAACTGATTATTGATGTTCAGTATACTGCATCAACAGACTATTCTGAGTTAGTCAAACAAATAAGGTGATGTCACTATGTTTCTTTTGCTTGCTAATTGCATTAAAATTGTAGTGAGTTTTGATGGGTAGACAACAAAATTTTAAACTCTTTTGAGACTGTGAGCATGACTAACCTCTCAGATCACTGGGACAGAAACACTAAGACATGGTTTAGGAAGTTTATAAGAACACAGTGCAGTATATATAGTCCTGCTGTTATTCTTGTTGAGATCACAGCTGTAATATGTCAAACTCTGGAGCCACATTCAAAGGGACAAGTAAGCAATCTGATATCCAGAGAAAAAAAGATTAGAGTTTTTGGGGCATGTAATGTAAACATGTGTCATATTTCATGGACATTCCTGAACATTTTCCAATATAACTAACTAGTATCTAGTCATTATATCATGAACTTGTATACAAAAAATACAGTTACAGAGTTCTGAGTAATCTAAATTAACTGCCATGAATATATATTTCATAATTAAGTAGAAATTAAAAAATTTTGCTTAAATCTAATATTTCACAAATTACTGATCATTTTAAAAAATATTTCCTTTAATCATACTTCTATAAAGTCAAAACAGATGCTAGAATTTGAGGTAAAAGTTACTCAAAGAAAATCTATATTATTTCTCAATGAAACCTTGATTATAATAAATAATAAAGGAAAACCCCACATAATGAGGAAAAATGAACAAATTCTTGGCTCAAATACCAAAGAGATGTTAACAAATACCAAAGGACTGAGGACCAGTATTGAGTATTGGGCAATACCAGTTTTGGTTATTGAGAAATATGCTGGTACTGGGCATCTGCTTATCACTGCTACAGTCAGCATCATCCAGAGAGATAAGATAAAATTTTGTATATAGATCACCCTCATACTTGTAACCTTAAGTGTTTATAAGCATGAAGAGTCCCAATCTCTATTGATACAAGTAGTATCAAAACCTTAAGAATCAATATACGAATTATCAAGCATCCAGATGATTCCTATACAGGTTAACTTTAAGAAACACTAGAATCCTCTCTGAGCTCAGATTGATTCTGTTGATATCGTCAAAGTGGAGTAATCATGAAGAATAATCAGTTCATTTGTTTTAATCTTTCTTACTTTCAACAACTTCAGTGGACCATAGTTGGGAAATATCCCATTTCAAACTAATTCAACCTAAAACAATCCCTTCAAGTTTTCATGCTATCCTACTACTACCTCTTCATCTAGAATTTACAAATCATAATAAAAGTAAAAGCAGATTGAAATAAGAGATACAATGGTTATATCAATAACAGTAGTGATTTACAAAGTTTACATTTAGCTGTGAGAAAGAATCAGCATCACTCCAAGCAGTTGGTACACATGGAATGTGAGGTGAGATTTCTTCTCCACCTGATCAAATCCTGGAGGAGCCACGACCACACTGGAAAGAGCTTTGAGCCCAACATATCTATATTTGAGACCTGGCTCTGCTATTTTCTGTTGAATCTAGATCAAATGATTTAGCCTCTCTGAGCTACAAAATACTCTGGTAATTTGAGAAAATACTCACTTATTTGTAGGAAAGAGAATAAGAGCTAACATATATTGAGTGCTGACCATATTCCAGCTTCCATACTAATAGTATTATATGTGTATATGACCATGTTTAATATTTGCCAAAGCCCTTAGATAGGAACTATCATTTTCTATTGCATTTACATTTTGCAGATGAGGAAATTCAGGAATACAGCATTAAATGAATTTCACAGAGACACAAATAGTGAATTGAAGAACCTAGCTCTGGTCCTAATAGTCTATTCCAGAAAAAAAAAAAAGTTGGGATCCTGAATTCTATGTATCTCCAAGTGTTATTGCAATTAATTAACTTATGGAATGCAGCACGAACATCATAAGCAATCAAAAATATAAAGCTCCCTGTCTTCTCCCTTTTCTTTTTGGCTTAAACTGAACTACCATGATAGATAAATATTGTCTGTCTACTAGCAACACCAATTCTAATCTCTAATTCCAATAATTCTCTTAAAATTACAATGTGTACTTTTTTTTAATGAACTTTAAATCAAGCAATGCAGCAAACCAATGACTTCCTTACAAATAGGCTTTATGTAATTTCGCCGGAATGTGATGAAACAGATATACAGTTGATTTGCCTGTTTCACCAGCACAGACTTACATACAAGTGCAAACTTTGCATTTTAGTTAACTGCACAAATGGACAGTATAAAAACAATGTATTAAAGATAGATGATTACTGAAGCGGTGCATGCTTAATATTCAAGACTTTGAATAATGCGTACAGGGGTGGAGGAGTAGGAATGTTTAGACGTACAAGCACTGCTGATCCAGCATTTGTAATGCCATTTGATTATCCAAAGATGCAGGACTGATATTATGTGAAGTACTTGACAATTCAAGTAAAAGATAATCTGATTTTTTTTCTAAACTGGTCAATAATAAATGAGTTTTAAATTTTAAATCAAAACAATGGATTTCTCACAGTACATTATTGATAAGGTACACTTATTCTAACAACATTTTCAAAAGATAATGTATTATTTACTGCCACTACTAATAAAAACTCCTACATAAATGAAAGTATTAAACTAAAAAGAAAAGAAGCCTGAGCATGTCAAACATTTTGCAGAATAGTTTATTTGGAATTTGGGTAGAGAAAATATGTAATATGATTTATCCCTCAAATTTCTAAAAAAAAAAAAAAATTTTTAAAATGGGTAAGTAAAAAAAAAGTTCCTAAAAAGGGTCAAAATCCAAAACCAAAAAACAAAAAGGCCAAAAAACAATTGCCAAGAATTGGGGGAAAAAACGCCGAACCGAAGAAAGCAAAAAGAAAAAAGAAAAAAGAAATCCTCAAAAGAAAAAAAGTAAAAAAAGCCAAAAAAAAACTTAAAACTAACTCAAAAATAAAAAAACTAACAACAATTTAAATTTTTTCCAGGAGTGTTTTTATTTGTTTTTTGTTTTTACTTTCCATTATAGTTGATACTCAATGTTACATTGTTTCAAATGTACAGCATAGTGGTTAGACATTTATATAATTTATGAAGTGATCCCCCAATGAGTCTAATACCCACCTAACACCACACATACTTTTTACAATATTATTGACTATATTCTCTATGCTGTATTTCACATCCCCGTGAGTTTTTTGTAACTAGAAGTTTGTACTTCTTAATCCTTTTACCTTTTTTACCCAATCCTCCAAATCCCCTCCCATCTGGCAACCATCCATTTGTTCTCTGTATCTATGAATTTGTTTATTTTGTAGATTTCACATATAAGTGAAATCATCTGGTATTTGCCTTTCTCTGTCTGAATTATTTCACTTAGCATAATACCCTCTAGGTCCACTCATGTTGTCACAAATGGTAAAATTCCATTCTTTTCTATGGTTGAGTAATATTCTACTGATGGGCATGTAGGTTGCCCATGTTCATTGCAGTATTATTGTAAATATTATTGTAAACAATATTTATTGTAAATAATATTCTACTGATGGGCATGTAGGTTGCCCATGTTCATTGCAGTATTATTGTAATATTATTGCAAATAATACTGCAATGAACATAGGGGTGCATCTATCTTTTCAAATTAGTGTTTTAGATTTCTTCAGATAAATATCCAGAAGTGGAATTGCTAGGTCATAAGGTAGTTTCATTTTTAATTTTTCGAGGAAACTCCGTACTGTTTTCCATAGTAGCTGCACTAATTCATAATCCCACCAG
>NW_011888810.1:10698423-10701441 GCF_000151845.1 Pteropus vampyrus
ATGGACTGTTTAGGGTTCTCTATTTATAATAGCATGTCATCTGCAAATGACAGTTTTACTTCTTCCTTTCCAGTTTGAATGTCACTTATCATTCATTCATTCATTCATTCATTGATTCATTGTCTTCTTGCTGTGGCTAGGACTTCCAATACTATTGAATAAATATATATGGACATCCTGTCTTGTTCCTAATCTTAAGGAATACACTTAGATTTTCCTCATTGAATATGAGCTTAGCTGTGAGTTTGTCATACATGTCTTTTGTTATGTTGAAGTATGGTCCCTCTATCCCCACTTTGCTAGATTTTGTCAAACATTTTTTTTCTGCCTCTATTGATACGATCATATGATTTTTATCTTTCATTTTTTTTCTTGTGGTATACCACATTAATTCATTTGTGGATACTGAACCAACCTTGCCTCCCAGGAATAAATCTCATTTGATTATGGTGTGTAAACTTTTTAATGTATTGCTGAATTCAGTTTGCTAATATTTTTTTGAGGGGATTTGCATCTATGTTCATCAAGGATATTAACTTATCCTTGTTCATCAAGGATATTAACTTATCCTTCTTTTCTGTAATGTTGTTGTCTGGTTTTGGAATTAGGGTAGTGGTGACCTTCTAAAATAAGCTAGGGAGGCTTCACCCTTCTTAAATTTTTTTGGAATAGTTTGAAAGGATAAATGTTAATTCTTCTTTGAATGTTAGATTGTTTATTTGACATTTTTCTTGATTCTTGAGATAGGCCTGTATTATTACTATGAACTTCCCTCTTAGGACTACTTTTGCTGTGTCTCATAGATTTGGGGTTGTTGTGTTTTCATTTTTATTTGTTTCAAGGTATCTTTTGATTTCCCCCTTGATATCACTGTTAACCCATTTATTGTTTAGTAGCATGTTATTTAGTCTCCATGTGTTTGCCTACTTTTCAGATATTGTTTCCTTTTAAGTGATTTCTAGTTTCATACCACTGTGGTCAGAGAAGATGTTTGACATAATTTTAATCTTCTTAAATTTATTGAGACTTGTTTTGTGGCTATCTTGGAAAATGGTCTATCTTGGAAAACCTTCCATGTGTACTTTAAAAAAATGTATATTCTGCTGCTTTGGGGTAAAATGCTCTAAAAATAACAATTAAATCTGGTCTAATGTGTCATTTAAGGCCATTTCCTTGTTGATTTTCTTTCTGGAAGATCTACACATTGATGTCAAGGGTGTGTAAAAGTCCATCACTGTCACTATATTACTGTTGATCTCTTCCTTTTTATCCATCAATATTTGTTTTATATATTTAGGTGTTCCTATGTTGGTTGCATAAATATTTACAAGAGTTACATCCTGTTAGATTTATCTTTTTATCATTATGAAATGCCCTTCTTTGTCTCATTATAGCTTTTTCTTGAAAGTCTATTTTGTCTGATATAAGTATTGCTACCCCAGCTTTTTTTTTCCATTTCCATTTGCATGAGATATCTTTGTTCATCCCTTTACTTCAATCTCTGTGTGTCTTTCAATCTGAAGTGGGTCCCTTGTAGACAGCAAATGTATAAGTCGTGTTTACTTATCCACTTAGCCATCCTATGTGTTTTGATTGTAGTATTTAATCCATTTAAAGTGATTATCGACAGATAGTTATTACCATTTTATTATTCATATTTATTTTTTTCCTCTTCTTCTTCTTAAAGAAATCCCTTTCACATATTTTATAATATTCGTTTGTGATGAATTCTTTAGCTTTTTCTTGCCTGGGATTTCCAGGAGTGTTCTGATCTTTCATTTTTAAGTTCATATCTAAAAAATCAAAGATTAATAAAAGTACCCTGACTACAATTCTTTGTTGAATGAATAAATTAATGAATGCATGGTTATAAAAAGAAGAAAAACAATGGTGAATGCCAAGGAGATTTCTATGAACACAATAGTCATAAATGAAGGCAAAATTTTAGCATGATAATAGTATGCTTTTTGAGTCTTGAATGTATGTATGTATGTTAGACCATTTGTTTAAAATATCCTTTTAAAAATCTTTATTTTTAATTGAAATTTATTTTGAGGTAAGTGTAGATTTACATGTAGTTGTAAGAAATAATAGAGAGACATCTCCTGTCCACTTTATCCAATTACTTCTAATGATAACACTTTGCAAAACTGTGCTATATTATCCTGACCAGAATATTAGCACTAGCACAGTCTAACCACCTTATTCGGATTTCTCAAATGCTACTTATACTTCTGCATGTGCACGTATGTGTGTACTTGTGTGTATTTAGTTTTACACAATTTTGTCACCTCCTGTAGTCTTGTGTACCCACCACCACAGTTCCACCACCATAAGGATCTTTTATGTTGTGCATTCACATTCATCTACTCTCACCCCAAACTATAACCCCAACCTCACTGACCATACTTTCTGATAACCATTAATGCTTTCTCCATTCCTAAAACTGAGTCATTTCAAAAATGTTATATAAATGAAATCATGCTGCATATGACCTTTTGGGGTTACTTTCCCCCCCCCTTCCCCAGAGACACATGTGAAGTGTTGTTTATCAATAGTTCATTGCTTTTCATTGGTGAGTAGTATTCTATGGTATGTATATACCACACTATTTGCTTAACCATTTATTTATCGAAAGACATCTGTGCTATTCTAGTTTTTAGCTGTTACAAAGATGCTATGACAAGGTTTTCTGTTTTTTTTGTGTAAACATAAATTTTCATTTTGAAGAGATAAACGTCAGGAGTGCAATTAGTGGGATACATGGTAGCTGACTATCTAGTTTCATAAGAAACTACAAAAGGTTTTCAAAAGTTTCTGTATCATTTTTACATTCTCTCCAGCAACATATTAAGTGATTCAGTTTCTTCGAATCCACACCAGCATTTGATGCTGTCACTATTTTTATTTAGACAAGAATGTGTAGTTATATGTCATTATGGTGCTGACTTTCATTTCTCTCATGGCTAATCGTGTTGAGCATCTTTTCATGCGATTATTTGCCATCTGTCTATCCTT
>NW_011888810.1:10702231-10713613 GCF_000151845.1 Pteropus vampyrus
TAACCATTAATGCTTTCTCCATTCCTAAAACTGAGTCATTTCAAAAATGTTATATAAATGAAATCATGCTGCATATGACCTTTTGGGGTTACTTTTTTTCCCCCCTTCCCCAGAGACACATGTGAAGTGTTGTTTATCAATAGTTCATTGCTTTTCATTGGTGAGTAGTATTCTATGGTATGTATATACCACACCATTTGCTTAACCATTTATTTATCGAAAGACATCTGTGCTATTCTAGTTTTTAGCTGTTACAAAGATGCTATGACAAGGTTTTCTGTTTTTTTGTGTAAACATAAATTTTCATTTTGAAGTGATAAATGTCAGGAGTGCAATTAGTGGGATACATGGTAGCTGACTGTCTAGTTTCATAAGAAACTACAAAAGGTTTTCAAAAGTTTCTGTATCATTTTTACATTCTCTCTAGTAACATATTAAGTGATTAAGTTTCTTCGAATCCACACCAGCATTTGATGCTGTCACTATTTTTATTTAGACAAGAATGTGTAGTTATATGTCATTATGGTGCTGACTTTCATTTCTCTCATGGCTAATCGTGTTGAGCATCTTTTCATGCGATTATTTGCCATCTGTCTATCCTTTTCAGTAAAATGTCGATTTATGTCATCTGCCAATATTCTAAGTAGATTGCTAGAAAACATTGTTTTTTGTTGTTGAGATCTGAGTTTTAAAAAAATATATATTCTACATACTAGTCCTTTGTCAGATATGTCATTTGAAAACATTTTTTCCCAGTCTGTAGGTGCTCTTCTCATCTTTGCATGGGTTTCACAAAGTCATTTTTTTTTTTTTTTAATTTTGATGAGGTCTGATATATCAACTATTTCTCTTATGGATCATGCTTTTGGTGCCTAGATGAGATTCTGAAGATATTCACCTATATTTTTTGTCTAAAAGGTTTACAGTCTTTCATTTTACATTTAAATGTGATTCATTTTGATTTTAGTAGGAGGTGTGAAGTTTAGGTTGAAACTTATTTATTTATTTGTTTGTTTGTTTGTTTGTTTGTTTTTTGCTATGGATGTCTAAATGCTCCAGCACCATCTGCTGGAAAGGTTATTCTTTCTCCTGAATTGTTTTTGTCCTTTGGTCAAGTTTCAGTTGAGCAGGTTTGAATAAGTTTATTTCTGGGTTCTCTATTCTTCTGACTCATATGTTTTCCCTTCCACTACTTCTACACTGTCTTGGTTACTACTGATAAGTAGTAGGTCTTAATATAGGGTAGAACAATTCTGCTATCTATGGGTAGCATGTTCTATATGTGTCAATTAGATCCTATTGGTTAATTGCATTGCTCTGATGTTTGATAATTTTCTGTCTAGAATTTCTATCAGTTTCTGAGAGGTGCTGTGTTGAAGTCTGAAAGAATAATTTTTGATTTGTTCATTTCTACCTTAAGCTCTTTCCATTATTGCATCATGCATTTTGTAGCACAGTTGTACGATACATGCACATTTAAGATCGCTATGTCTTCCTGGTGAACAATACTTTTTTCATTATGTAATATCACTCCTTGTGTGTAGTAATTTTTCCTCTGAATTCTACTTTATCAAATATTATTGCAATTCCCATTAAGATATATACACACATACATATATATGTGCATATAAAACTTTTTTTAATCCATTTACTTACAATCTACATATGTCACTGGATTCGAAGTTAGTATCTTATAAGCAGACAATAGTTAAGTCATATTTTGTTATCTACTCTACCATTTTTTCTTTTGATTTGTATATTCAGATCATTACATTTAAGGTAATTATTGATATGTTAGCACTCACAGTTGTCATTTTATTGATTTTGTGTGTTCCCTCTGGTTCTCATGCCTCTTTTTTCTTGCCTTTACTGTATTACTTGTTTATTGTATAGGATTACATCTTGAATTATTTATAGTATCCATTAGTGTGTTTCTTGTAGTTTTTACAGTGGGTACTCTGGGTATTACAATATACTTATATAACATCATGGTCTACTAGTATTAAGATTTTACCTCTTCAAGTCAAATATGAAAATCTTACTTACATTCACGTACCTTTACAGTACCAACTTTTAAATATCTTTATCTTGAGTATTACATGATACAATAATTTCCACTTCAATTATAAATTTGATTTATAAAATTTGTGAAGAAAGTGATAATCTGTATTATGTACCTATATTTCCGACCTCTAGGACAGGCAACTTGTTTCTGGCTCTTTCTTGCTGGTTCTGCCCAAGCACTCCACTACCTCTGGACAGGTATGAAGCTTTCTATTTCTAGACACTTGCTGATCCTGGATCCTTCCATTAGTTGTGTCCTACCCCTAGTGTATCTGGATGAGGTTGGGGGACTCGATAAGGGGAGGAAAGACAGTCTCAGGACTGTGAACAAAGAGATTCCCAAATGGAATCACTTACTGTGACTCAATCCCTTCTGCCAATTCTGCCCTCCTGTCTCAGTATTTCTCAGAGGGAAATGGGGGTGTTAGGTCTTGCGGAGTAGCAATGTGCTTTCCCTTGACACTTGTTGGCAGAGCTCCTGATATATCTCTCTGGCTGGTTGTATTGGTGTTGATTGAGTTTATCTGATATTGTCATAAGCATTTTGTTAGATTAAAGAGAGGAATGAGGCTACCTGGGCCAATTTCTATGGCTAGGCTGTGGGTTAGGAAATTCCAGGGCTTGATCGCCTTCTTCTTTTGGATGAGAGGGACTCTGTCCTAATGTTAACCTGTTCTTCCCATGTTGGGATCCCAAACCAGTTCACCTTCTTTCCACCTTTTCAGAGTTCCCTTTTTATTGTCTCCTGTGTCATTTCCAGGGTTTATGTTGTGCTTGGCAAAGAGCAGGGAGACATTTATGCCATAAGAGGAACATAAGTCTATGCCATCTTGTCTAAATAAGAAGTCCCAAAAATATCTAATTTTATTCTTAAAATAAAGATGGTTATTATTTTTCCCCATTTACCAGTGAAACTAAGGTACAGAAATATTTGCAGTCTGTTCAAGGTCATGACTAGGCACACAGAAGTTGAGGTAGTAAGCTTGATCTATCAGTACTAAAGGACATATTCTTTCCGTCTACCTCTTCTCTTGTTTTGCACGTGGAAACAGTGTAATAAATACAAAAACAAAAACAAAAAAAGAGCAAGTCCCAAGAAACTTTTTTTTTTTTTTTTTACCTGATATCATTTATCTGAGTGGGGGAAGAGGGGAGAAAGACTGTAATTAAATGTGTTCATTAAATTGAGTCATTGCAAACAGAGACAAAGAAAATAAATGTAGAGCAAATACTTTCTGGGAAATGTCAGGCAAAAGCTGTGAGGTCAACCATAGTGTACACAGGATGTTTGCATTAAAGAAAAGCAGCATATTAAGGGCAGGTGTTGTCTTGGCAAAATGACTGGCCCAGTTCCACTGCTGCTTCCTTGGCCCCTCTGTCCAATCCAGATTTCAGGAGGACCAGCACCAAAAATAGGAGAGGCACATTTGGCCCAGGAGCTTTCTAGAAAGCAAGGAAAGCTTCGTCGATTTGAGAATATCTTTCCAGTTTGGAAAGAGTAAAAATGGCTAACTTATTTTCTTTGTCTTTCTCTGCTACATATTTCAGATGCTGGCAGGAGGGCAGTCTGGAACTGACAACACCAGCAGTAATTACTGAGGAAACACTCTGTAAGAATATTCCTTGTTTTGTTTTGCTGTCTTCAAAAAAGACAAATAATAAAATGTTTACGAGACATGGAAGATCGTGTCTCATTCCTTTTCATGTTGATGACTTCCAGCATAAGTAAAAGAGATAATCCAAGCTATTGACTAAACACGAATAAGTTCCAAATACAGATAGCAAAGAAATAAAGTGGGGAGCATGTGAGAGGAGGCAGACAAAAGCCCAGGGTGGGCCAGCAGGGGAATAGGGGGACTCAATTTCACAACTTTCTCTTGTCCTGGTATATTAGAGGTGAAACACAGAAACAATTTGAATGATTCATTTTTTCTTAATGAAAATGAAAAATTTTAAATGACATAAAAGAACTGACTTGCAGCATTCTTTCTTGGTAGCTTCCAAGCATGGGATGGGTGCCTGCCAATGTGACAGAAAGACTTTAGCAGTTCTTTCCTTCCTAAAACCAGGATTTGACACAAATTCTCTTCACACGAGGCAAATGTATCTAATAGACAGTGCTTTTGCTCCAAAGCAATTACCTGTCTGTTGGAACAAACACATAGAGTATGTAGAGGAAAGGAGAGGAGAACATCTAATATTTACTGAACACTTACTGTGCACTAGACACTGCATAAGGTACTGGATATACAATATTTTCCTCAAATGACACTATTCAGCAATAGGATTACCCAATTATCTGATGAGCAAACATTAACTCAAAGGGATTTAACAAGTTGACTAAAGTAACATAGCTATAAGTGGTAGAAGTGAGATTTGAATCGGACTTTAGTTCAGTATTTTTATTCACATTAAATATTTTTTCATATTAAATGAAATGATCATTTATAAGATATTAAATGAAAAAGTATTTTTTGTTTTATTGCAAAAATCTCAGTGCCTCTAATATAGAAATATGCATTAAATATATCAGAAGGCAGGAAAATATAAGAAACATTACCTAAAAAAATTACTTGCCCTTGGGACCTTTTCCCTTAGAAGCACCTGTGGTTCCAGAAATCAATTATGAAGTTCCAGGGAACAAATTTTGGGAAATGTTGGTCTAGATTATGAGTATTATGTAAGTCTCAACCACCAATTCTAACTCACCAAATTATTTCCTTTCTGAAAATTTTCTCGTGTTTTTAGAGCACTTTAGAGTCATATCCATTCCCTTGTTTTTCTTTTCACAAATATCCTCAGAGACTATAATGTCTGTCCCCATTTTAGAGATAAGGTAGTAGACTCAAAAAAAGGTGAAATCCAAGGTCACAGTGACCTTTTTCAAGAGGTCTTTCCCAACTAATCACAGAAGACATTATTTTTACTATTTTATTCATAATATTATTCATGTTCTCACTTGACAGCCCTGGTAGAGGGGAAACAATAGGAAAAACAAGGGCCCCAGAGATCTGTATTTCAGTAACGGCTCTGCCATTCCCTACTTCTTTGATTCCTAGGTTTCATATGTATAATATGTACAAGTAATATATGTTCTTTGTATTATTTTGAGTATGTAACAAAACAAAACATACAGTCAGAAAAAGTGTTAAAATGATATTAGTACCTCGCCCTATTTTGCCTTTTCCTTCCTCAGTGTTTACAGATGGCTCCCATAAGGTCCACGGTTTTGCACATATCCAAGGTATTTAAAATCACTTGGGAGGTTTATCTATTTTAGTTCACTGACTATCAAACTTGGCTAAGCACTCACCTGAAAAGAAGGTGGTAGCAGTGATAGTGTTTTTTGATAATAATTACTGTCTTTCAAAGAACAAAAAAGGCAGAAAACTTAAAGAAGAGAAAAAAATGTACCGAAGTTTCCATACCTTGAACCAAAATATTTAAGTTTAGTGCTAAAATTCTTTAAATGCAACTATTCAGAAACTGCAATTAATATATATTTTTTCTCTTTCTCTCTGCTAGCCCCCTCCTCAGGAGATATGTTCATTCATTTTCTCTTTCTCACCACTCCTCACTTTCTCAATTTTTAAGGTGGTTTGAGTCTTCTTATCACAGGTGGGGCTACCTGGTAACTACAGCAGGGTTTTAACTGCGCCTAAGAAGTTATAATTTTATCTCAGAGTCTCCTGGGTTTTACCTTATGTGTCTCAACAAAGAAACTGTAGGCTACATACTTTCGAAATAACTATAATCAAAATATCAGATGAAATAATTAATAATAATCTAAATATTATCTGATGAAGTTTATCTATAAAAATAACTAATAAAAATACAGCAGCTATCAATTACTAAACACCTACTAGGTATTGTTGCTGTGTAAATGCTTTAATAAAAATATTGGTATCCCTAAGAAAAGCTGGAAAGGTAACTCTTATTATCCCCCTTTATACTGAAAATAAGAAAGACTGAGAGAATAAGTGAACTAGACTGAAAAGTCAAAGTTATGGGGGCCAAATTTGAGTCTTTTTGATACCACATCTGTGAGTTTCATCCCATCCCAACCTGTCACTCACATATTTCACAGATCCAGCTACAGTGTTGAAAACAAGGCAATGACTGGAATAAGGGCCTTTGTCTACCTTTGTCTCAATGTCGAGACCAGCTGGTGGAAATAGAGAAACAGTTTTACTAATTTTGATTTTCCTAAAATATTTTATTTTTATAATTTAACCATAGATTATAAGCACAATTTTTAATGAATTAAATTTTGATAAATGCATTGCTTTATAATACCTAACACTTTGTGCAGTTAGTCCACTGCAGTGAGTCAAACAAGAAATCTTTATTGGGGCTATCGTCAGGTAATTCTATAAGCCTTCTCTGAAAACTTGCTTTATGCTCAGCACTGTGTAAGTCATGAGGATATGCTCGTCCTACTAAGCTTATAGATACTGTTGAGTGCTGTTATGAACACAAACAACATCAAAGAGCATTTACTGCACTCAAGATTACGGTCTAAATAGAGAATTATTTATACTTGAAAAGACGCTTTATAGACGGTAGGCCAATAGGATCACATGGCAATTTTTCAATTTTTGAAGTCTTTGTATTTCAGAGCTAAAAGAGATTGTGTTGATCCTGAGGTTTGACCTCTTGAATTTCATGACAATGTCTGCAGCCAATGAAAGGAAGAGGATCTGGCCGTGTGGACACTGTGAATCAGTGATCATGGCCAGTCTCCAGGCTCCCCTTCTACTGTGTCAGATCCTTTTCTGAGGTGCCACTGGGCTCAGAGGAGGGGGTAGTTTTATTGGGCTGGTCTTGGCTGGTCCCCAGGTTAAGTGGTGTCTGAGCCAGTGTGGGCAGGACAAGGAAAGGGCCCAGAGATTGGACAGCATGCCAAAGACTACAAATAGGACTCTGTTTTTAGACTTTAGAATTTGCTTCAGAACTTGTAATCTTGATTTGCTTTTCCTACCTTCTGTCTCTCAATTTTGCATTGACCCTAAAATGAAGCAAATTAAGACAAAACTATTTTGCTTTGTTTCCCTTCTCTTTTCTTTTTTCTCTTCAGATGGCTTTCTTTTCCTGCTTTCTCTCTTTTCCTCTCTCTATGCTTATTTAAAAATAACAAATACAGATGGATCAATCTAGAGAATCAATGTATATTTTTTTGTATTTGTTGTTATTGTTTTTAAGTAAACTGGAAGATTGGAAAAGTAGAATTTAAAGAGAAAAGGTAGGGGTTTTTAACTAACTTCTTTTACACTTTTTTTTTTTTTAATAAGAACTAAAATTACATTTACAAAGAGAAAGGATGTTGATACCAATACTCCTAGACCGTTAGTCCTCAGGCAACTCATTTAATCTCTATAAGCCTCAGTTTGCACATCTGCCAAACAGGACTAATAATTAGCATTTGCCTGGCATGCAGTTGGTGCTCACTACACATCTATTGGGCATAGTTTCACACAGAGAGAACAAGTAATGGAAGATGGCCATCCACTGACTGCAAATGGACCAAGATTTAGAGAATATGGGAATACAGACTGAATCCCAAATATTAAAGCCATTGTTCTTCTAAAACATCTGAAATAAAAGTAATAATCACTTTTTGTTTGAGATTATCATGGCCCTATGGAAGTGCAAATATGTTTTGGGTTCTGGGAACATTTTGACGTAGATCAGGGATTGACTTAGTTATAGTGTGCAAGAGCAGAAAAGGGTCTTTATCTACACTAAGATTCACCATTAAAAAGGATAGTCAAATATATCCAGAGAGATCTGTTAACTTGCTCAGGGCCAAACTCAGTAAGACAACTAAAAACAGATTGCAAAACTGTACACTATGTGAACCACACTAGAAAGCATAACACCATGACCTCATTTGGCACAAGTGGAATATTAATAACAACAATAATAAGTAATAGGTAATATATATCGAGCACTAACGATATACCAGGTACTGCCTTAGGTGATTTATGTGTAAAAGCTCATTAAATATTTATAAAACCTCATAAAATAAATAGTTTTGTCCCTACATTCCTGTAGATCAAATAATCTAGGGATTCCTCCACATTAAATTTATCCAATTGCTTCCAGGTTATAAAGTAAATATATGTTGACAATTTTTATTTAGGATTATATCTAAAAAATAATACTGCTTTCAAATGGCAATAAGGAAATTAGTAATTATGTTTTTAACCTTTTAAAAATCTAATTATTTTCTGGCTAACTAATTCTATTATAAACACTTCTATTAGCAGATTTCTAATTTATTTCTCTCTAATTACATGATAGTATGCAACATTTGCTGTTAAGCTCTGTGCGTCTGGGCCAAATGGATTTTCTTATATACAGACAGACAAAAAAGAGGAATTAGAGCTGTTGCCATTTTTATTATTGAGTTCCAAAAACAATTTCAGCATGCTGAACAGAGTTCCTGTGGAAAATTAATTTTAAATGGAAAAGGCATTTTGCCTTTGGTTACATGGTTGATTATTTTTAAATGTATATGGCATTGCTGCCACTCACAATAATTGCCTGTCAAAGAATTTTGCCTTACTCTGCATTCCATGTTTATCATCAAGATGTACCTATTATTATTATTTAACATAATATGCCTATCTGCATATATGTAACCAGGGCATGCAATCAAGAAATATTGTATTCACTAAAGAGCTCTCTAAGTGGACAAATTTATCTGTGTTAATATCAAATCATGTCACATTTTATTTACAAGAATAATAGGACATGGATGGATGCCTACTTCAGTAAAATGTATGTTATATTTCAATGCGGTTATTGGTGGCGAGGATGCTAATGGGTAGCGTAACAAGAGAAATTTTACATGACTCGAGAAATGTACGTGACATGAAGAAAAGTTAATTTCAGCCTTGCTTCATTAATCAGATCTGCTGCCAGCTAAAAATTGTCACCTAAGTATATTGGGCTTTCGGCTGTGTGGTACTGATGAAGATACTGACTTACAAATAAGAAGTAATTGGGCTTGGTGCTAGGAGGAGGGGAGGATAGAAAGTACAGGAATGAATGTGTTTATAGATGACCTTTTGGAAGAATTGCCCAAGGCACCTTGAGGTAGTACTTGTCATTGCTAATGGAGACTGTGGATTCAAGACTGTTTAAACAGTCCTGAATGTGAACTGCTGGAAACTGAATTAACTGCAATAGTCGGTATGTGCAAGCCTTCACATAAAAGCTGGAAAAACAGAGGGAACGTCACGCAAGATCTGAGTCAATACAAAACAAAGGCTGGGGTGTGAACCTGTAGTACCTCAAAAGCCTTTGCAGGTATAAACATTACAAAGGGGCTGGCTATAACTCAGTTTACATAGAACATTTTCACACACATGGCTTTAATTGTTCCTTCCTCAAAATGGGGAGGTAAATATCATTTGGAATTTATAAATGAGGTACTGATTTCATAGACTGCAATTTGCATAATAGCTGGTATTTGCATAAAAGTGAATTCAAGTGTTAAGACTCCAAAACCCATTCTTTTTAATGGACAGTTTTCGAACAACTTTAATAAGGTATAATTTTCATGTAATAAACTTCCTACACCCTAAGTATACAGTCCAATGAGTTTTGGAAAATACTCACACAATGTAAAAACCATCATAATCAATACTGAGAACATTTCCCACTCAAAAAGTCGTCTCAGTCTCTTTGCAGGCAGTCCCTCTCACAAGCCTTGATCTCTGGAAACCCATGATTTTTCTGTCCCTAAATATATGTCTGTTTGACTGCCGTGTGCATAGAATTATACAGTAATCTTTTGCAGCTTCTTTTGCTCAGTAGAGCATTTATAGGATTCATCCACACTTTTGCACATATCAATGTTTGGTTTCTATTGTATTACTGAGGATTCACTGTATGTATATATCTCAATTTGTCTATGAACCATCTTTTGGAAGGTTTTTTTCCCCTAGTTTTTAGCTATTATGAATAATGCTATGTGAACATTCAATTGCATTGTTTGTGTGCATATACATTTTAATTTTTCTTGAGTAAATATCTAGAAATGCTGGAATGTATGGTAGGTGAGTGGGACTTAGGTCTTTGATTTTTTATCATTCTTTTTATCTAATGTAATATTTAAACTTTTAAATCTATAAATCGTCCTGTAAACACTGCTTAAGCTGCATCTCTTATATTTTGATAGCATACATATTTATCTTTATGTGATTTGACTTACTTTCTAAATCTCAAGTGGAATGTTTATTTATTCAATTTCCAAATATTTCAAATTTTTTTCCCTAGTATCACTTTTTAAAATTGAATTGCAATTTATTTCTTTTGGGGCAGATGACACAGAATGTATTATTTAAATCACTTTCTATATAATGACACTTTTCTAGCTCAGTATATGATCCATCAAGGTTAAAGTTTCAGGTTTATTTGCAAATGGCCTGCATTTGTTGTTTGAGTATAAGTATGCTATAAAGGTTATGGATTTATTTATTTAATTTATTGAGGTGACATTGGTTAATAAAATTATATAGGTTTCAAGTGTACAATTTTATAATGCATCACCCCTATGTTGTATTATATGTTCAACACCCAAAGTCAAATCTCCTTCCATCACCATATATTTGATCTTTTTTACCCTTTCCCTCTAGAATCTTTTAAGACATTATTTTAATCTCTGATTTTCATTAACTTGATTATGATGTGCCTTCCTGTGTTCTTTGTTTTTATTCTATATAGATTTTCTTGAGCTCCTCACATCTGTGGTATTTTATTTTTAATAGAAATAATTTTAACAATATCTCATCGAATATTTTTCATTCTCCCTTTATTTCAAGTACATCAATTTTATGTATGTTAAACTATATGCTGTTATCTCACTGGTCACTGATGTTCATTTTATTATTCGTTTGTTTATTTATTTATTTATTTTTTCCTCTAGTCGGTTTAAATTTCTTCTACTACTATTCTTCATATTCACTAATATTTTCTCCTACAGTGTTTATTCTTCTGTTAAATATAAGAAATTTTTCATCTGACATACTATATTTTTCATTCTAGAAGTTCCTATTTACTCTGTAGCTTCTATTTTTCTCCTTTTTTATGTTTATGCTTTACTTTTAATCATTGAGTACAGTCATGAATACTGCTTTAAAATTTGTCTCTTCAAATTATATTACGTCTGTCATTTCTGTGTATGTTTCTATGACTGATTTTTCTCCCTGTTATTGATCATATTTCCCTGCTTCTTCAAATGTCTTAAATTGCTTTTTGAACTTTAATATTTACTTACATTTTCAATATTTTCAGTGCTTTTAAATCTTA
>NW_011888810.1:10714727-10732230 GCF_000151845.1 Pteropus vampyrus
AGGAGTATTCCTGGAAGCTCTTCCTATAATGGAAGGCCAAAGCTAACTAAATTAGATTCAGATATAATGGCAAATCATATAAGTACATTTCCTTTAAATATAAATTAAATATGTTCTTCAATTCAGTCTCCTTAGAATAAATATATTCTCAATTCAATTTCTCTCACTGGATGACGATATTGCCCACAGCTACCCCAGTGCCACCTGACATGAAGTAAAGTGTGATGCAGGCCAAGTCAGAATTTTTAAAAGGTGGTTTTAATCAATTGCGGTAAAAATATTTTTATTTTGAAAATTTTGCAAAACTATAAGAACATGTGCTACTATTGCACAAAGATACTGACGCTGATGTAATATCATAATATGAACATAACTTATGAGACCTAGGCACTGGAAGTATATGAACGGTGAGGGAGAAATCCATTCTCTATGGAGAACTTATTAAAAACTAGGATTTTTTTTTTTAAAATTAGATCTCCAGCAATGAATACAGGTCCTAAAATTTTATGTATGTCCAAATAAACAATTAGTTTTGTTAATTTTAGATTTTAATTAAAATAACTCAAAGATAAGGGCCTAGTATTGGCAAAAAGCTGGACAGAAAGTAATGTAATTCTCATTGAATCTTTTTCTATTATCATTATGAAGAAGTGCAAAAAATATATATTCCATTTAATACTATGTGCCAACCAAATTATTAGATGTTTTTACATGTGTAGTCATATTTGACTCACAACTTTGTGAATGCTGTTAATGTTGTTATTGCTTTTTAAATCATCATCATCATTATTTTATCATTTCAATTATGTGATGAGGAAAATGATAATCAAAGAGGTGAAACAATTTGCCCATTGTCAACTAGTTAGTATGCCATGGAGCAAGAATCATAAACATTTCTTACTTAAAAGCCCATACTCAAAAAAAGTGCAGCAAACTATTTTTCATCTTTAAAGGTAAAATATAAGAAATATGTCAAAAAGTGAATAAATATATCTACAGTTTAACAAATAATTATAATAAGAAATTTGATGTGACTAACATTCAAGTTAAGGAGTCAGTTATTGCTAATATCACAGGAGCCCCCTTCTACTCTTATATTAGCATCATCACTTTCCTGTAAGAGTAAACCCCATTATGACTTACATGATTACTATTTAAATTTTTCTTTATTGTTTAACCACCAGTAAAAAATATATTATATGGACCTACATTATCTATCAATAATATACATTGATATAAATAATATTGCATAGCTTGTTTTATTTTAAACTTAATATAAGTGGAATCTTAATATATTCATTTTTATGCTTTTCTTCTATTTCCCAATCTAATGTAAATTAGATTATTTTTTGTTACCGGTAGATTCAATCGTTTTCATTACTATGTAAACATGCCAAATTTTATATAAATATGCAAAAATGTATGCATGCATTCTACTGCTGATGAACCATTTTATCCTAGATTTTGGCTTTAAAATAAAGGTTATGAGCACTCATGCACATGTACACTTTCTCTAAGGGACATTCTTTGGAATGATAGGTCATAGGTCACCCATGGTAATAACATCTTCAGTGTTATTAGATCATTCCAAAATGGTTATGAGTGATAGTAACTGTTTTTCTTCCTTCCCCCCCTCCCTTCCTTCTTTCTTCCTTTCTTTATTCTTTCGTCACAGGATACATTTCTCATTACCAACTTTTACAACTGTGACACTTACTATTTGAGGAATTTCTCTTCTTCATGGTATCCTCTTTGTCAGTTAGTGTGCCCCACTCCAAGTGGGTGTATGACAAAACCCAGTATGGATCAATTAGGCTTTTTTTCCTCCTGTTTTTGTTTTTTGTTTTTTTGTTTTTCCTTTTCAGATAGCAACTGAGGTGGAGTTGCTATGTTTTGGATTGCAAGCCAAAGCACGTAACGTACAGATGTTGGCTGACCAACTTTCCACCACATGGAGGGGTCTTTTATGCAGTAGAAGAAAATAAGCTCAATATAAGCATAAACAAGGAGACCAAAAAGATGGACGGAGACAGGTCTGAGTCTTCAGATCTAGTCCTTGACATCCTATTATGTCCAGTTTTTACTTTGTATCTAGAAAGTTCAAAGCAGTCTTTAAATAATATAGTTATCCTACAGAAACACCCAGGAGTCTTGGTGATAGTGTATATAAAATGCAAAACTTTCAAAATGCACAAAACTGAGGTGAGTCTGATAGGAAAGTACATTGGAAGTAAAAATGTGAGCTCTTGTATAAGGTTTCAATAAATAATTTTTATGGTGAGTTAGCTTCTGACACTTGAAACAAACAAAAAATACTGACTAACACATATAGTATTAAATATATTGTACACATATAGTTGAATATATGTATATCCCCTGAATATTTACATGAGACCAAAAGCATTCTCTTTGAGATTAACACTGGGCAGGACAATCAGAATATTTTGAGAGCAATGTCTCTCTTGGAAATCCCTTGAAAGATATTCAACAGAGAACTACAAGCTATTTCATAGTTATTTATACTTTAAAAAGTACCACAAGAAAAATTAAATAGATAGCCCGTATTCTATATTACAACTAGGAATGACTGACATACGTGGGAACAATACAGTTTAGAACACTGAGCAACATTCTAGGCATAAAACAGCAGGGGTGATGGACCAGTTCCAAAAAAACAATAATTAGAACAGTGAATATACACACAGAGACACCAATAAGAAACACTTTGTAGAATTGGATGGAGATGCTGTCCTAGAAAAACATCTAGGAAGAAGGTGATTTTCTAATATCTGAAGTCTGCAAAAGGGATAGTGTATAATTTAACCGGGGATACTAAAACCAGTACACAGAAGAAAAAAGTGGTTAATTCTGAATCCTTATCACCAATTACGCCTGGCACAATGATGGCAATGTTCCCAAGACTCCATCCTTAAAAATAGTCTTTGATGTGGTTCTTAAACATACAATGAACATACACAGTTCTTAAGTTAACATACATAACTCTGCCTCAGCTTTTTTCGGATGATTCCTGCAAGAACTAATTTACTATAAATAAACTTCTTATGAAAAAGCCTGACATATATTAGTTTTCAATAAATGTTATTTCTTCTTTCTCCAACGTCTCCTCCTCTTCTATTATTATTATTATTATTCGCTCTCATTTTAAACTTTTTAGAGCCCTCTAATAAGATAAATTACTAAAGCCCATATTCATCATTCTTGACATATGACTTCTGACTCTCTTCCTCTCTAGCTAAATCTCTCTCTCCTCTACCTCTCTCATTTTATACTTAATTGACCCACACTACTTGCAGTTACCTGAAATCCTATGTTCCCCCATTTAAGCACATCTTTGCACTTCTTGTTCATTATATTCTCCATTCTGTAGCACATTGATTGACAATTAATTTTTTTCTATTAAATTTCCAGGGGAAAAGTGAATCCCACACTCAACCGTGCTAAATTAGTATCTGACATAAGATTCCAACATTTGATCTACTACAGTGTGTTATTTATTGGCTTTTATGTCCTTTCGAAGAGAAGAATGCAAACTCTTAAAAGAAAAGGACAATGTGTGTTACCTACCACGATGTCTGACCTATTGACAAACTCTCTAAATGCAATGTTTGGTGAACTAATAAAAGCTCCATTAAAAAACAAAACAAACAAAAAACAAAACAAAACAAAACAAAACAAAAACACGGTTTCACAAATAGTTCATTAGAATAGATCCTTCACAAAGAATCCCTGACACCTCGTCACCCTTCAGTATAAAGTCAAATGTCACCTCAGTCCATTCTTGACTATCTATACATGGTAAGCTACATGTGAAACAGGAAATGTTCTTAATTATAATCCCCATTCCTTATTCAGGCCTAGCTCACAGTAGATATTCAATGAACAGTTGTGAAATTTAAATGATTATTGAAATACATAGTCAAGCACAGATTGTGCTATTTATCAAGGATATCTTAGAAACAAATGTGACAGTAGAGTGAAGATTTGAGCTATCTCTTCCCCAACTCTATTATTTTGTTTCAATGCATCCTAGAATCACTCTGACTGAATACTAGCACCACAGAGTATGTGAGAAAGATCACACTGAAATTTGTATTACCCCAACTCAGCCAACCTATTGCTGCACCAAATACATTTCCCTTTTGCCAATTACAGAACTCATCTGTTCTCTCTGCCATTTAGTTATGGAGCTTTTCTTGGCCAGGCATGCCACCCAGGGCCAGCCTAGGCATTAAGCTGATTGTCTGGCCTTCATTAGCTATGTCTAATCCATCCCCCCAGAAAACACCCTCAGGCCATAAAATGCATCTGTGTGTTGCTTTTATTAGGTCATCTGATTGAGCAGATGCTGATGGCTCTAGAAAAGGAGAGTTTCCCTCTGCCAACCTTAATTTGTTCTGTTTAAGTTGCAGGCTGGGCTCATCAATAGTGTTATTTCTATGTTTTAACATGCCATTTCACACCACATAGTTATTTCTATATTACGGTACAGGGCAATTTCTGAGATGCTTGATAACCCTTCTTCAACATGTCACTGGTTCAGCGATTCCATAGGCATAAAACTGATGTCCTTGGCCCTGTGTGGTACCACAGTTCTCCCTAAATGTTTTCAAAATGAGGACTGCTGCACACATGTAATCACTGAGTCCCCAACTGACCTTTTTCCCCAAATGATTCTCCAACTGCAAAACACGTTAGACTAGGATTTCTGCTTGCAAGAAATCTCTCTAACCATAGAATCACATAATTCCTGAATTAAAAGGGAAAGGAGACCTTTTTTTTTATTATTATTATAAATAATTATGAGGCTTAAATTCCTTCTACCATTTCCCAAATATGGGTATCCAATCTCTTCTTGAATGATTCTGTTGATCTTCCTCTTTTAAGGCTGTTCAGTTTTTTGCAGGGATGCAAAAGCAGGAGAGAGGTGTAAGGGGGAAGGCACTCAATTGCTAGAGTTTTCTTCTTGTACACAGACAAAATGCCCCTCTCTTAAACTCCCACTTTACTGCTATGCCTGACATCTAAGAATATCCATATCATTGTCCTTCAAATAATGATAAATAGCTACCCTCACCTCAAATCCTGTTCACCAATCTTCCTACTTATTTTCTAGTTATTTTCTCCTCAGAGGTGGTGATCAGACTATTATAGCTCCATATAGACATGAAAAATACTATTTATGAGTGAGAGAGAATTCTTCGCAGTGAAGTAGTCACTATGACTAAGGATATAGTGTAGGTTAAAATAATGATGATTAATTTGAAGAAGCTGTGGAATTCTTTCTTTTACTGACAGAAAGTCAGAAGACAAGAATGCCCTCCCTCATCCTCAACTGGGCCAGCCTCCTCCTCTAAAACCCATGCTGATGTTCCTAGGTGTGGGCTTATTTTTCACTCTGTTTCCCTTCTCCAGAGTTCATCAGAAATAGGCAAGAGGTGGCAGACATTTCAAGGGATGCCAAGAGAGCAGCAGGGAGAGAAGAAAAGGAGCCAACCAAAAACACCTTCTATTTCATCCTCACAGACAGGGTCAGCTGGCTTCTTCTAGAGGATAAAATGTTTCACAGGATTTAGGCCTTCACAGAGCTGCATTAATCATTTTAGGCCACTTGGTCTTGTACCGCATTAGCACTTTGTTAATTGGTATCCTAGTGGCTTGAAAAAGTCATATAAATCCAGTGAAATCTGTGCAGTCAGCTCTCTTAAGCAAAAAAAATTCAATGTCGTGTGGCTCAGAGCCCTGGAGGATCGATAGCAGTTATCTGGGCAGAGATTTCATTGTATTTATATTACACACCTTGCCCCATTCAAGATGTTGCCTGGTTTTCTTGATCTGACAGGTGGGATGGAGGACAAAGCCAAGGTCAAAAACCAGAAAGTAAGCTACAGGCCAGAGGCATTTTGTATCCCTGTGACTTGAATGCCCAAACCTCAAGAAGACTGAGGTTCTGAGTCACTGACTCACTTCTCTATACTATTTAGCAAGAAAAGAAAAGGCTACTTCTATCAAGGTTGCGGGGCAGCCCCTCTAGCAAAAAACATACTTTATATGACATGGTCTTTCTTTCATTATTTTAGACTGCAATATGATTTTCCATAATCAGGTCAGATCAATTCACATTGGTTCTCAATTTCCTGTCCAAACTCTTGCAGGATATGATAGGTAATGACTGTAGGCAGGTGAAAAAAATAAGTGAAAGAAGCAACTTTAGTTAAAAAAGACTCAATGCATTAAATCCTATACATGAAAATAGACAGTAATAAAATATGAGAGTCAAATGGGCAGAATGGGAGAGTAGAGTTAAATCTTGATATTTAAGTTCATGGCAGAAATCAGCCCCAAATTGGTTGAGTCTTTAATGGTATTAACTTTTCAGGTTGTTTAATGATGATCATTTTCTCCTGCTGGTACAGTCTTTTTGCTGTGTTGCAAAAGATAGTTAAATGCCTGTTTAAGCAAACAGAAAAGATTAATGGTAACAGTTAAGTAAGGATAGGATTTGTTTATGTTTTACTTCAAAAACCTCATTTTTTTAATATTTGTCTCCTGCTCTAAAGACTTGCAATGACTTTCATTTATTAAGCCTATGCTGTCTAATATAATAGTCACAAGCCATGTGCGGCTAACGAGCACCAGAAATATAGTTAGTGAGATGGGAACTAAATTTGGCATCTGAATGTAGATGAGCTGTAAGTATAAAATGCACACTGGATGTCAAGGACTTAACATGAAAAATAATATAAATATCATACTAATAATGTCTTATATAGATCACAGTTGAAATGATAATATATTAGACATACTGGGTTAAGGAAACAGAATATTAAATTGATTTTACCTATATATTTTGCTTCCTTAATATGGCTACTAAAGCATTTAAAATTAAATATGGGGTTTGCACCAAGTCTGAACTTCTATTTGACCTTTTAAAGCCCTCTAAGACTAAGTGAACAGTTAAACTATCACTCATTTACTCAAAAAAAAAAACTTAAATGAACATCTACTTCATTCTAAACCCTGGGACACTTTCTGGAATTCTGAGAAGTGTAGGCTGGAAGCAAAAATTTTGGAGCTGTCAGCTTATATAATCAAAATCATGGCAATGATTCACAGTACCCAGGGAAAGTTTATATCAAATAAGGAAGAAAAATTACAATTCAAAACTCTAGAAAATAATATGATATTAATGACAGCAAAAGAGGAAGTGAAAGATAGAAAGGAATGGCAAGATCTTTCAGAGGAGAACAAAGGGAGAACTAAACCAAATCTGAAAGCTAGGATCTTGAAATACTAAGGAAAAAGAATCAGTAAGTTTACAAAAAGCATAGAATGCTCTATGGTCTCAACTAATATTTAATTTAAAATCAACAGTGATGATGTCACCGAGGTGGGGAAATGGCATTACCTGGAGAAATGTAATTCAACGAGCTTTACAGAGTATATCCTTCAGTTGTACCAATGTCTGAGACATATAGAGACTAACAAGCATAATCTCTGTGTAAGATTTTTCTAGTTTAGCTAAGAAGACAGATTATCGGATTATCAGTGAAACAATTATAGTTAGTGTACGAATGGGAAACTCCTCAGATAAGAGTACAATTAGACAAAGGAGAGACAATCCCCTTGGAAACTCAGAGGAAGTATTTTTGGGTACAAACCATGCAGGTCTTAAAGAATAAACATGATTCAAAAAGGTTGAGATTGTAGCACAGAGTTCTTCCAATCCATGAGGCATATGGATGCATGTGAATTTGAGTTGTAGGCTGATAGCAAATTTAGTAAAACCTTGAATGTCTTGCAAAGGCATTTGGTCATAACTTGGACAGAATATAGGGAATAACCTAACAGGTGAGAAAAAGGGAAACTAAAAAGGACTGAAATAACATTCGGCTAATAAGAATTCCTACTAGACACTACAAACATTCAAGATTCAGTCATTTATCACAGGAGAAATAAGAATAAAAGAAAGAATGAATGTTGGTATGGAATCTGTTTAACTCAATAAATGTCATTGTCTGAAGGAAAAAAAAATGTTAATGAATAGAAAGACTTTTATTAGAAACAAGGGCTGTTATTTGAGAAAGTCACTTGGGAAATTTGAATATCAAACTCCTCCCAGAAGCCTGATCTCAACAACAAGAAGGCTGATTTATCAATCTGTACAACCTTTGAAGAAAGAAGTAGTCATTTCAGAGCCCATTATGGGGATGCAGCGGCTATGATTATTAGGAAGTGTTAAAAGCACTGGCCGGAAGCTTAGATAAACAAGAATGAGAGCCTCCACAAATAACCAAAGGGAACTGATGTTTGTTAGTATTCTGGGAGATGTTAAATACACAGAAAACGGAATTTTTAACATTGATTCTTTCATGCCATTTAGCAGTAACCTCAGCTCTAAAACTGGGTCACATAGGGGAGAGTCACCGATATTTACTGAGCTCCTCCTGTGAGTCTGGCATATTCAAATGGGTTAATTCATTTAATCCAAAGGAGTAAATTTATTAAAGCATTCTGCAGATCAGGAAACTCACTGTCAGGGCTATAGACTACATAGGAAGAATTTGAATCTAATTCTGAAATGGCTCCAAAGTCCTTAAACCAGGAGTATATCAATGCCTAATTCATTTTCCTTTCTAATAAAAAAAAAAAACAGGAAAGGATGGCCAGATATATTTGCAATTAATTAAGCATCAGCTATATTCAAGGTATTGATGCTAGTTTCCCTAATATACATGTTACTTAATCCACACGAGAATTTTAATTGATGTAAAATGTTGGTTGTTTGTCACCGCCCCTCCTCCCCCACTACCATCCTTCTATCTAATGAATACTGGTGATCAGAAAGAATGTATTCAAGAACGTTTGAGCTAATCAGGACTTTTCTCTACTTCCTTTGTTTGTGTGCTTTGTAACAAAATCAGTCTAGATGCAGACTAATGTTCTTTAAGCACAGTTTTCCCATCACTGCTTCACAGTAGAATCAGCTGGGGATCTTTTTAAATAGCTCTAATGCTAAGAAGCCACCCCCAGAGATTCTCATTTGATTGGCCTTTGGTGAAGAGGACACTTGGTATTATTTAAAATCTCTCCCTTTTGTTGTGGGGTGCAGCCAGATAACTTGACAATGCCAGAGTTATTCTTTTTCAAAAAGTGACAATGGTCAAAATCACATTAATAGAAGGAACATACTTTTGTTTAGAAGTAGAATGTATTAGCTTCAGAACAAAGGAATGGTCCCTCTGTCCAGGTTGGTCTCCTCCTAAGGATTTCAGGAAGAACCTGACCACAGCCATGGATGGGCAGAGGCTTGACTGGATCTGCAGCCTCTGCATCATTTCCTCCATGCAGGACTTACCCTTTTCAAAGCCTGAGCAGTCTGAGTATAGCAAGCTTTCCATTACCATTTTCTTAAATCTAGACATGGCAGGGCTCATATGAATAAAGAAGAATGGATGGCAGGGACTTTTTCTTTCTTAGCTATAAGAAGTTGAATTTCCTTGAGGAAGAGGAGAAAAATTGTTTTAAATAGGATCGAATGGAGGAAATTATGGGAGAGGAGCAGGGAGTTAGAGGATGGGGGCGGGGGGAAGAGGTGGTCCAAATGGATAATCTCCATGATTTTAAACATATGAGGTATGTACCCTCCCCTTCACCCATTTTGGGTGATACGAGAAATTAGTTAAAATCAAGAGGCCCCAGATGCTCCTCTCTACCCCTACTTTTTCTTTTACTCATCTGGGCATGTTTTTAGTACTTTGAGTAAAAGCACATATAAGTATCTATTGGAGAACAGTGCATGTTCAGTGTGGGGGGTGAAGTTATTGAAGTGCTCTGAGGAGTCCTGATGAACTTCCTAATCTTTGAGTTTGACTGTCTCTTCATTCCTACCTGTGAATATTAAGGTGAGATAAAAGTTGTAAAGGCCATTTCTTTGGTCCTCCCTGAGCACACCAGTGCTATAGCTGCCAGGTAAATTGCAGTATCCTCATCTTCTGAGGCTAAGAGAATTTGAACAGTCTGCCCAGGTTACAACTCTCAGTGGCTGAGCCAATATTCAAACCCAAGTCAATCCAAAGTCTGACATCTTTTTAGGATAACACTATAAATTCTCTTTTTCCTTCTATCATTTTCTTTTGAGGCAAAAGAGATAGCAGGCATTGTTAACTATAGTATTTCTCCTTTTTGTCTTCTTCCAGATTTAAAATGAGATATTGGGGTGAGAGAGACATTGGGGCAAACAGACCCTACAGTACTATTTTCTACAGAGTTTAGGAGGAGAAAGAAGCCAGTCTTGTTACCACCAGAGCATTTCATTCCAGAGATCACTGAGTCTCTCCTCTTTTTTTCTTCACATTTCTACTGTTCTTTATATTCTGGAGTAGTGGTTCTCAAATGTTAGCAGGCTTCAGAATAACACAGAGGGCTTGAGAAAATACCAGCTGTTGAGCCCCACCCTGGAATGTCTCATTCAGGTAGACAGGTAGGGCCTGAGAAAGTTCCAACAAGTTCCCTGCTGGTGCTGCTGCCGCTGCTTCTTAAAGACCAGCTTTGAGAACTGCTGCTCTGGGCTTATTAGTGGTTCTTAAGTTTGGTCGAACTTTAGCACCACCTGGTGATGTTAAAAAATATCGGTTCCTGGGCACTGCTCAGGCCAGGGGGATCCTAATTCCTGCACTAAATGATTTCTAGGTCATTTCCCCGCTTTTTCACTCTATAAAGTTCTCAGAAGAATAACAATACTTAGAGCCTTGTCATGCTTGTAATCCATTATACTACGATATCGTTTTCTGTTTTAGTTTTCCTGGCATTTATGCCATTTAATGATATACCAAATGGATACTCCTTTTGACAATGCTTTGAGTTTCAATGGCATTTTCATGACATGGTAGAAGAAGCAGGTCTTTGGAATTAAGGAGGCTTGGATGTAATTCTCAGATCTTCCCTTTATATATATGTGAACCAAATGTACCATAATTATTTTATTTTACTCTGATGATTGCATGTCTCTTTCACATAGTGTCTAAGAAGTATCTAAAATTATTTGTTTAAAATGACACAATAGTGTTGTTGTTCATTCATGTGTTTCTTAAATGTTATTAATTTCTTAAATGTTGTTTTCTGACCCTTAAAAATATGTAATACGATCATTTTATGATATATCAGATCCTAGAATTGGGGAATCTGTTGTTTGTGAAATGTGATATATAATGATTATTTTTTTTAAGCTAAGGTATCGTTAATTGCAATCAAACAACGATGAAAGGACGCAGTTCACAAGGCCTTAGTGACTTCATTGTTGTGTTCATAATTTCAACAAGAGTGGGAAATAAGAAAGGATGTATTTTAATGAGAATGCTAGACCCATATGGACTTTGAGCAAATAAGTCAATATTATCTTCACTTAAAGTTGTAGGAAAGAGGGCTTCTGGAAGCCTACATTAGAGGGTCAGATGCAGGGATATTCCGAGTGTCATGCACTAGCCCTGCTTCTCGTGCAGGGCAAAAGCAGCAAGCAACTCCTGCTCTTTTGTAAGACAGCAGGTGTTGAAATTAAACATTCTACAAGTTATGATAGACTTATGGTCAGGACTGAGTCCTCCAGAGTCACACGACCCTACATCCATTGTCAGGAAGGTAAGAGACCATGCCTGCCAAGCAGAGGTGCTGGACCAAGCAGGTGGCCTGACCTGGTTTATGCAGAGCAGGAGTTGCCTTTAATACCCAGCTGAAGGCTGGGGTTTCACAGCAGCCCTGGAAAGTTCTCTCCAAACAGCTCTGACATAAGGAAAATGCTACTTTTGCGGACTCAATGTCACAAAATTGCCTTAAAATGAGTTGGTGAGGGCAGCCTTGATCTGTAGCTCCCCAGGGAGCAAGATTCTGATGAGAACCTGCCATGTGCTTTAGATGCCTGACCTCATTTAATTCTCACAGCTACCTACTGTATAATTCTACACAGTTTAAAGGTACTTTTTTATTTTATATGATCATTTCATGCAGGAGAACTTGAAAACTCCATGTGCAATTTGTATAGATTTACACAGCTAGTAAAGAAGGGGTAGAGTAGGAGTTCAAACCCAAGACAATCTGATGGCAGAGGGGTTTACCTACCCACTCGTTTAGTGTTCAGCAAACTCTTGTTGTTCGAGTACTATCTGTACTATAATTGAATTATGCAATGCCCTCACCCCACAACTATTTAGCTTAAATGCATTTTGCCTCATCCTAAGTAAGACTACTTCTTAAAGCACAGGTTTGCTCCTTCACTTATGTTTTTTTTTTTTTCTAAAACACAGTGAAAAAAAAATCACAAAGATCATCTGTTATATGTTTCACTTCTAAATTACTATTCTGACACATTAGAGAAACACATTGACACAGCATGTAGCCTCTCGAGGAATTTACAGTTCTTCATTACTGTTGATCATGTATCTCCCTTTTCTCTTCCCTTTCTCCCTCTCTTCCATCTTTCCTCTTCCTGTCTTCCCTCCGTCCTCAGGAATCCAGCTAAATCTGATTTAGCCTTACTACTCCTCCCACCATCTCCACATGCTCTTCTCAGCTCCTTCCCCTAATGCTTGTTTGCAAATGAGGTCACTACCTTCCTAGATCTATACTTCATAGCCTCCAGTTTCCTGAAAATCTCTTTAAATAAAAGGGAGATGTGAGAGGAAAAAAGTCATACAAGAGAATGATGACGATAAAATTACATAGCCCTTACAGCCCTTACTATGCTCTTCTAGGCTTTGCTATAAGTGCTTATCACATTTTAACTCTTTTAAACCTCACTACAACTTTATGCAACAATTACAGTAATATCTGATATTTTAGATGATAAATGGAAAACTGAGAGAGGTTGTTTTTTGCCTCAAGTCACTAGCTGGAAAGTTGTAAAGGCAGGATGTAGAACCAGACAGTTACACAACAGCTTGGACTTTTAATCCCTTTCCTCTTAATTTGGTGATTTTTAAAAAGTTCTCTTTAGTGAATTCCTCTCTACAGATTTTTTTTCTTAAATTATTTAGATTTTCCTCGAAAGTGCTCCAAGATACCCCAGAAAGATCCTAGTCTCATTGTTAAATTTGTTGCTTTTACTTCTGAAAACAGAAGTCATGAATGTCCCAACATATGTCAAACTTTCATTCCAAAGCCCTATCAAGTCTCTAGCCTTGCAAAAGAATATTCATTACCAAACATGTTAAGAGGATTTTTTTTTATTTACATGACTTTATAAAATAAAGTCTTTCTATTTAAAATACAAAAGTCAAGAGCTAAGAACATATGGATACCATAGTATAGCATTCCATATCATAATTTAATTCATGATTCAAGACAGGTAGAATCTTTGGGGATATAAATCAGAGTCCCTGACTCATCTCATTGCTAGAAAATTAGCTGTGTAAGGAGGAGGTCAAATTTTGACTAATTATACCTTAAAAATAAATGAAAATAATAATAAAAAAAAATATTTTTTATCGTCTGAGAGATAGGCTGGTAAAGACTAGGATAATCATAGATTTTTGAATTAGGAAGTAGTTCCGTTAGAACCTGGACACTAATGAGCTGTGAGGTATAACATTACCCTCCCTCAGTTCCTTGTCTAAAAATGGGGTTAAAAGTCTCAGAAGGACTTGGGAACAATTAACTGCATAAGAGGTCCATTTAGCACTTTGGCAGGTAGGAGGGATGCAATGTTACCTGGTCCCCTACCTTCTCTCTTTTCTCTTCACTACCGCAGCCAACTCCTCTAGAGTCCACATTCCTAGACCTCTTCAAAGATCAAATCACAGACTCCAAAGTCTTTAGAGCATGTACCTTTCCCTCAAACAGAATGTTCCTTCTTCAAATTCAAAAATACTCACAGCAACTTCCTTTTGTCAGATCCTTATTCCACGAATCTTGGATCCAGAAACTTCGGTAACAATTGCAGCACAGTTCATCAAAGACAACCCGGTCCTTCATTAGGAAGTTCAGAACTATTAAAATGATCAAATTCCTAAGTCCTGCAACACTATATGGTGCCTCTTTATACCTGTGCTCCCTGAGGTTTTTCATCCCCTTATATGTGTCCCTGCCTTCTGTCCATCTCTTACTCTTTATCCCATTCCTCAGTCTGTTTAATGTGGTTCAGTTCACTTTTGTTTGTTTTTAATCTCATCCTCTAAACAACTTTTTTTCCCCCTTCATTCTCTTATTCTTTCTCATTTATTCCTTAGAAATTCATCTGGCAGAGACAGGGGAAGGGCTCAAGGTAATTGCGAAGACAATGACCATAAACTCTTAAGTACATTTGAAGAAGTGTTGAGGAATGAACATGACAATTTACATATTAATAAGTTTGTTAAGCTGTAAAATTCAGTTATTGATACCTTCGCCTCACACCAATCTGTCCTGTATTCTGTGAGCTCTTGAGGACTTTATCTTAACTATGCCTGACATTTGACCCAGACAAGCTACACACTTTTACCCCAATCTTTCACTCTCATTTTTAGAGGCCTGCACTGCCTTCTCAGGCAACCATCACAACCTCAGCCAAGTGGGTGGAGGATCACGTGATCCTGTCTAAGTCCACTGCTGATTGGATCAGAAGCAAACCTCCCTCCCAAGGAGGACCCATCATGTTCTTTCTTTTATGGTCTGGGGCAGCCATATTCAGTCATGTGTTTGCGGAAGGAAGAAAAAAAAACGCAGAGGTAATTGTGGAATGAGATGAGAGAAAAAGAAAGAAATAGAGAGAATCAGAGGTAAGAGATCATTGTGCCTTCAGAATAGCACAGCTCCTTTAAACAAGGAGCATTTTGCTCCTTGTTTCCAGGCTTAAGGGAGGCCCAACTGACTTTCCTGCACTGGATACCATGAGAAGCCTCTGTATTTTGTTTAAGCTACTCTGTAAAGATTATGTCCCTTATTCCAGGCAATTTCTGAAAGAAACAACACTAGACAGAGAGGTAACAAACCTATAGATTTGGCTCACATAAATTTTTATCCCTGAAGAATCATGTTAGAAAAATATACCATTTTATCAAAGGCTGCTTTGATATATTGGCAGTTGTCTCTGTGAAATATTTAGACTCATATGTTAGCAATTCTCAAATGAAACTAAATTGGACTCCTCAGTAATTCAATAACCAGAGTCTCTCCAACCATAAAATGACAAAATTGGATAAATGGGCCAGAATTTGAGAAGCAAGAACGTATTTTTGAATGTATGATTTGGATGCAGACCAAGCTAGGTACAGGTTCCAGTTCTATCACGTACAACCTGAGATTTTGGGCAAGTTGTTTACGGCACTAAGTGGTGGTTTCAGTGCCAACTTTTCAGATGAGTATTATGAAGAGGAAAAGGAAGCAGAAAGAAGGAAGAGAAAGGAAAAAGGAGTACAAGCAAAAGGCTGAGGTGGAAGAAAGAAATGAAAAGAAGTTCCACTTGAATTGTTGACACGTCAGCTCACTTTAACGCACTTACAGACTGACATGTCTCTATAAAGGCATTTAACCCATACATCTGAAAGGGGTAGGTATGATTCATGACTTTCATCACTCATTCTTTCTACATAGTTCCTTCTAAATATTATTTTTTATCCTTTCACTACTTATTTTATTTTTATATAAATTTTTCAATATATATATTGAAATATATATATATATATTTTACCTTCAGTAGTATAGAAATATATATGCATATATATATGTATTTTTTTTTTTTTTACCTTTAGTAGTATAGAAATATGATTTATACTCATGATTAGTCAAGCCTCATTGACCCTATTTAAATGTTCTGGATATGCTTAGTTTTACTTCAAATATAGAAAATAAATATCTAAACCATTGATATGTTCTAGGGAGACTGTATTATTTCAGCCATCCAGTCATTCAACAAATTTATTAAACACCTACTAACTGGTTTGTAATTTAATCTCTTATTTAAAATATCTTCTCTAGAATTCCCAAGTAATAGAACCCCCTAGAAACTCCAAATTTTGTTGTATTGCACACAGGATTATGTGTTTTATACAACAGAAATATCAAGGTCACATTAGGATCTCAAGATCTCTGGGGGAAGATTACTTATTAATATAACACAGTAAGAATTCAGACCCAATGCCTAAAGTTTCTGTGTGTGACTTATCTTCAGCCCTATTATTATATTGCAAAATCATATCAACTGTCCCATTTTATTTCTTTGTATCCCTTATATTAAGGGGAAATAATTCAACCTTCAGTTTTTATTTATTTAAAAATTTGAATTGTCCTGAATTTATAAGTCTCAGTTTATACCCTGATTCTAAAATTCATTAGCAAGACCTTATATCAGATTTTAAATCTGAGGTGATATAAAGCCAGGTCTGAGAAAGCCATATTTGGGTATGTGTTGGCAAAAGCAGACAAAACAGAGATAATTAATTGTGGAAAAAGATGAGAGAGAGCGATTGAGAGAGAGAGAAGAATTTTAAATAAGAAAAAAATAATGTAATCTAGACAATACACTCATTATAATTAGAAATCCATTTAACCCTACTGTTTTTCAAGTTTTTTTTTTTTTTTTAATATATAAAATGGTACTAATAACACCTATCTCATGGTATTTCCTTGGATGATATCATGTGTGGGCAGTAATAGATGATAAAGGTTTGTATTATTAAAATAAAGAAGGTTAATGTAAAGTTTCATTTTATTCTATTAATAATATCATTACAATAGTTGCTTGTGAATGCTAAATTGTTCAGGTTATTTATATTTATCCTGTTTGATTTTTATACTGAATCCATTGTTATCACTGTGAGTTAAATAAAATTATTAAGATTTTTGTGATCTTTAAAATGTTCCAGGGGATTTCTATTTCCTTCATCCTCCTTCTCCTCTTCCTCATTATTATAGTAGGAGTATGATGATAATTTTATAGTGTGACTTCTAAAGGAAATAATAAATGGAGAGAAGATTGAGTTGTTTGGTAATGGGGAAATTCAGAATTTTGCCTTATCCTCACCTATATACTGTTGCCAAAGTCCCCTATCACTTTAGACTCTATGTTTGAAAAGTGTGATATTGATTGCCATATTGCAGAAGCTCGCCTAGCAGGCTGCATCCTCAGGAGAATTGTCGATTATGAAGGCACAGGATGGATGACTGACAGCCAGCACCTAGTCCTTTTTTATGACAAAGCTTTCACTTGTCATTAATTCTCCATCTCCTCTCCTGTTAGCGGCTGGCAGTTTCCGACTGAATGCCCAACTGCCAATCAGCTACCAGTTATTTTTAATTAAGACCACTCACAAATTTCCCTCACGTAACTTGCATGGAAAGAAGGGGAATCCTTTTATTCATAATCGAATTTCATGTGTAAATTGCCTTAATCACACTTGTCTGGCAGTCCTGTAATGTGCCATGGGAAAGAAGCACTTTTTCCTGTTCAGTCATGCATGGACTCCACACCTTATTTCTTAGATCCACAGCTACAATTATCTGATTTTACTTGTGTCTC
>NW_011888810.1:10732280-10737984 GCF_000151845.1 Pteropus vampyrus
TACCATAGAGTAGTTAGGATCCTGTATGAAGTTTTGCATAAAAATAATGTAATGAATGGGACATACACTCATGATTAGAAATCGTTTCCAAATTTGGTTCTGAACTTGAAATCTAACATACTTTGGGGGTAGGTTTATCCACCTAGAGAACTGTGAAGTGTGTAAGGTCTTTTCAGTCTCTCAATCACAAAATACATATTTAAAAACTCATGGCTATAGTAAGTTTTATGTAATGAAAAGGAAAACTCTGCCAGGCATTTAATCGCACCAACCCAGGACCACTAGAGCTCCCTCATTTAGGTCTGCATTGCTTAGTAGATGATTTCTCTGTGCTAGAATTCTTGCAATGGCACTCACCAGTTAGCATGTAAAGGTTCATATTTTCTTGTAGCCTAAAGGCCTTCATTGAATACCCCTCTCCCTCCCCATTTCTCTCTTTCCCCTTTTAATTTTGACTGGCATCTGAGTATTCAGTATGCATGGCACTCTTCCATGTTCTTTATGTGTATTATGTCATTTAATTCTCACAACATATGCGTTTGCAGATGAATAAACTGAGACTTAGAGTAACGTTATAATTTGCCTCATATCATCACTGGCATATCTAGAATTGGACCCCAGAAATTCTGTTTGCATAGCCTGTTCTCTTGAGAATTAGCTTAAGGTTCAACAATAATGGGTTACTAGCAAACATATCAACTAATATAAATCACCATTGTATTAACAATTCCGCACCTTGTTCCATTCTGCCTTTAAGGTTTGCACATGACCCAATAGTTTATTTACTATATGATTTTTTTATTGTTTCTGACTCTTCCTCATAATCTCCTAAAAGAAGAAAGTATACTTTATTTATGGATATCTAATGCCTAGTGAAGGAGACATGATATATATACCGAATAAATAATAATTTTTCTGTAAATTAAGAAATATTGTTTACTGAAGTGATGAAAATACAGAATCATAATGAAGGGACAGGAATTCAATGTGAAGTATACCATAATAAATAATTTCATAGAAGATAGCAAACATTTTCTGTGCACCAGTCATTTTCACATGGTGTATTGTATTTGATCTTCAAACAATGTATAATATAATTAAATTTTCTCTCTTTTTGCCAAATAAACTTATTTGACTCCTCTAAATCTTTACCATATAGCTTTCTTTCTCTAGTTACACATGAAGAAAAATACAAAGTATAAACGTCAAACCATTTTTTTTTTTGCAGATAAAGTTAGTGACGCTTTCATTTTCTGCTCTTTTTATTGTTATATTTCTTGAATTGCTTGATCAAACTAAAGGTTAAAAAAAAATCTTCATAACATGAGTTGAGTACTGGTCATGTAGAGTTAATTATCCACCAGCCTGGAATTAAAAAGTTAAGACATCACCAGAGAGAGAAATTTTATAGACACATAAAAATTATCATTTATACCAAGAGAATAGATGATATCAACTATCGACAATGTAAAATAAAGAGTAAAAAGAGATAGATAAGATACCTTTCCCTGCTAATTCATTCAAGCCACCAAAATGTATCTTTCTTTACACATATTTAATCATCCTTCTCCAAAACACTTGGATATGGCCAATATGGCCCTTAATTTGAGAAGCTACTAATTAATTTGGCATATTTTCATGGAATTTCTGCTATGTGTCCAGTAATGGTCATTTTCCACATGCATTATATGGAATCTACACAACTCAATGAAGTAAGTACTGATATTACTCCCATTTACAAATGAGAAAACTGAAACTCGGAGTGATTAATGAAACTTCGTAAGGTTATCAATAAGTGGCTCATTGAAAATTCTGAATGAGACATAGTTTGTAGAACATTTAAGAGAGACTAAGACAAAAAATTGCAATAATAATGCTTATATAAATTATATTGTAGGAACAGCAACAAGGGCCCAACAAATTCAGCTAGAAGAACCCAAATCATAAATGTTAACTTTAAAATAAAATAAAAATAAAGAATTCCAATGAGGTTAGTTCTCATATAGGCAGGGTTTATTTTATTTTTTTTTGACTGTTCTCTTTTTATATTTCCCTTTACCTCTTTCTCACTCCTTATTAGATCCTGTGAAATATTGATGCTCCCAACAGAACATTTAGAACATACTTTTGGCATTTTTATAGAATTATTAACTTGAAGTTAAGGTGTAGCAGATAAAAAATTGTCATACAAATTTTAAACCTTCTCCCAGTAGTAAAAAGATTATATATTTCACCTTCCTTTGAATCTGAGAAGGCCTGTGCCTGCACTGACAAATAGTATACAGAAGTGATGTTATGCCCGTTCCATGCCTAGATTTGAAAGTGACTACTCTGAGCCTGCATTGTTGTGTAAAAAAAAAAAAAAAAAAAAAAAAAAAAAAAAAAAAAAAGCCAAGTTAGCCACCAGGAAAGGAAATACAGGGGAGGAATAAAGAGGAGAAGAAAAAGAGCAGGTGGGGAGAAAGAAAGATGCCATAAGGTGCTCCACTCATTTCAGCTTTCACAAAACTCCAGACTATCATGGAACAGAGACAAGTGGTTCCTGATATGCCCTCACTCACAGAATATTGAGATGTATTTATAATAAACTGATGATTTGTGTAGCTCTTTCTACCGCAATGCATAACCAGAACAGAGAAGGAATTTCTTCAGACTCCTAGGGTTAGAGGAATTGAGGAATTGTCAGATCTTTTCTTTTGTCCTCTCTTCCTTATCTTTTTCCCATATTGTATTTTTTGACCTAGCAATGAAAGGCCATTTATTCCAAGATGCACTTCAGCCAGTATAGGAGATTCTATAAATTGAGGTGATGGTGATTACACCATTGGTAGGATGAAGGTGGGCATGGTACTAAAATCTGGAACTGAAAGGCAAGTAAATTGTCCATACGAATACCTCCTTTCGATCATTCAGTAAACTATCCTAATGTCATTGAGTCTATCTTTATCAGTGGACATCGAATAAAATAGCCTTTCACTGAGACTTTGGTAATTTCAAATCTGCAGAAAAAGAAGCTCTAAAGAACCTTACATTCTATTTGGTATATCTCATTAATTCTGTTGCAGTGTTTCTACACATGTGAAAATCTCAGAGATGAAAAACTCAGGGTTGCTGAAGATCAACCCTGGATATTTGCAAAACGTTCGTGCATGATCTATTCTATATTAGCTACATGTTTTAAAGCAAAAAAACCAAAGAAAAAAAAAATTTCAACCTGGCCAAGCCGTCCTAACTAATCCAAATGGTGCCTTTTTTATTTTAAATTGTCCTCATGTTTCTATTCCATATTAGGATCAGGACTTAATATAAGACCAATCATCAAAAAAAATTCAACGGCCATCTAGTCCAACCTTTTCCTTACATAGATGAGTTAAATGAGGTCTTAAGATTATAAGTGACTCTTTTAAGATCACAGAATCAACTAATGCCACTGCCTAAAGTAGGACTTCTTAACCTTGGCACTACTGACATTTTGGGCTGGATTAGTTTTTGTTGAGGGGGGTTATTCTGTGTCTTGTATGATGTTTAGCAGCATCTCTGGTCTCTACTCACTAGATGCCAGTAGCATTCACCTTGTGATGAATCAAAGTGTCTATTGATTTTACCAAATATCTTCTGGTAAGCAAAATCACCCCTAGTTGAGAATCACTACTCTAGAGGATCTATTAGGTGAATTTCTCTTTCTCTTCACTTTGCTTTGTTTTTTTTTTTTTCTTCCTCTAACCCAATTTGGAACTAGTATGTCCCCAAAAAGGACAAGTGAAAACATGCTTTCTAATTCACAGAAGCCAGAGTATAGTAGATTAAAGATGGCTGCAAATTGTGTGTGCAATTTCAACAAATATAACGAACCTTTGAATGATGCTGACTAAATGATAAAGTAAGTCAAAGACTAAAGCTTCCTCTCCTTCTGTATCCCTCCAGAACTTTCTAGTCGTGGCTCTGTTGCTATAACAGCTTACTGAATAATCAGTGAAGTCAAATATGTCAAGGTCTGTTTTTCGGTAGGTAGAGAATGTCAATCCCTGTTCCCATCACATTGACTGAAAAGAAACATCCCTTTAAGA
This sequence comes from Pteropus vampyrus, assembly GCF_000151845.1. Taxonomy (NCBI): domain Eukaryota; kingdom Metazoa; phylum Chordata; class Mammalia; order Chiroptera; family Pteropodidae; genus Pteropus; species Pteropus vampyrus. The sequence continues at coordinate 10,736,348 of NW_011888810.1, forward strand.
ATCAAGACATTTACTTGTCACTTTCAGATATGATTTCTCAATTTAACTAGTCTTCTCTAATGATGACTTGAAGTTTAAGTGAGGTTGTAATTTCTCTATTATAGAGACCCACATGTCATTAATTTTAAAGTCATCAGAATCACATAAGAAAGTGGTTTCTAAAAGGCACGTTTGTCCATTGACAACTCATGCACCCATTCATTCCAGAATTCACACTACCAAATGTCCTGCTGTGTGTTAGGTGGTCTAAAACGTAATAATGCAATAATAAAATTTCTAAACTCTAGAGTCATGGCCATGAAAAAAAAAAAAAAATATCATTAGAGTCCAATGTGCTAACTGCTCTGAGGGATATAGCCTCTGAGTGCTGAATTTAACATATGAAAAGGAACCTGAAGTATGACAAGAAGTATGATGGGCCTTCTAAGCCTAATTCACACATCATGTGCAAAGGCCCAGAGGTGTTAACACAGTCTTCTTTGTTTAAATGGCTAAAAGGTATTTAACATAAATGAATATAATAAACAAAATAATATAATAATAAATTGTAGAATAGAGGATTATGATGGAAAAAATCAAGAAAAATATTCTGGTTCCAGATAGATAAGTGTTTTCTATGTCAATATGAATCTAAACTTTCTCTTGGGGCAATGAGAAATCACCAGAGATTTACACAGGGATGAGACATAATAGAGTTGGGATTTATAAAAATCATTCTGAGGTTGTAAAAAGGAATACCAGATAAATAGCTGGTATAATAGACAAAAATAATTAGATGAAAAACCCTAAAGGAGAGAGGAAACAGCGGATATGGAGAGAAGACTAAGAGGAGAAGGACAATCGAGTAGGGAGGCAGGAAACGTGTAGGGAAAATATAAAGATGAACTAATGGACTTTGGCTACTAATTAGAATGAAGTAGAAAAAGGGGTCAGACAAGGTGGAAGACAGAAGAAGAAAATAAAGGATTTCATTGTGGGCATGGTGATTTTGAGATATCTGTGAGATACCTAGTTTGAGGTAAGCAATGTATAAATTGGATCCAAAGTCTAAATCTCATGAGAGAGGTTTAGGCTAGAGACAAAGATATAGATATCAACAGTAGTTAGATAGAGATTCAAAAGATAGCCCAGAAGAATAGAGCAAGAATAAAAAGTCATGGAGTAGTTCCTGAAAATTCAACTGCCCGGGTAAAGGAGGTTTGCTTTTCCTCTGAAGCTGTAGAACTCTCACCTTATGTTATACTCTCTCTGCCTAGAAATTCCTCCTCTTCCTTTGTCAAAAATTTGATTCTTTTCCCCAAGTTAGAGTTTTAAATGTTACCCTATATATAAACAGCTCTGTCTTGTTATTCTGTCACTGAACCTCATTTGATTCCTCTATTGAACATATCACAATAATTATATAATGAATTATTTTACTTGATCATTGTCTATCTTTTCTAAGACACTGCAAACTCCTTGAAAGTATGACCCACAGCTATTATTTTAATTATTATTGCATCCCCATTGTGTTACAATGTGACTAAATAGTTGTCACTAAAATATTTGGTGAATGAATAAGTGAATATTGGGTGTATTGGTCATTAAAAAAGCATAATACAGTTTGAAACTTGGTGTAAAAAGGAGTGGTATTTATA
>NW_011888810.1:10739239-10746054 GCF_000151845.1 Pteropus vampyrus
CACACACACACACACACACACACACACACACACACACACACACACACACAAACCACTATGGCACAGAGAAGTTAACAGACACTAAGAATAAGGCTGCCCATCCAAGATTCCAGCATAGGCTTCTTAATCCTGAATAACATTTTTGTTCTATTGGAGCACCATCCAGTCCTGGGTTTTTAATGAAGACAGGGGTAGGAGTTGAAATTTTCCTAGCAAGAAAGCTAGAAAGCAAAAGACATCTTCATGATTACTCCAAGTTCATAAAAACTAACTCCAAGTTCACAGGAAAAGGTGAAGAAAAGTTTATAGGAAATGTTTTTTTTTTTTTATTCATATTTTAATTAGTCTATTAGCATGTGGAGGTAATGCACTTTAAGGGGACCTTGGCAGAAAAAGCACATTTTAAACAATAAGAAACCAGGGAAAACACTGAACATAGTTATTATTTTTGGCAGGAGTCTTTTCTTATATCATTTTTTTTTTCTTTTTGTTTCTTCTCTCTCTTAACAAAAGGGGAAAAAGTTTAAATGGGAGAAGATTGCATAGAGTTGGGGATTAACATATTTAATTTACATAATGTCAGTGTGTTAAAGACTATAGAAGTGCAGTAGTATAAAATATTCTTAGTTAAAAAGCAGCTCAAATTAGTAACCTCTTTTATTGTGCACATTTCACCAAGTTCATTGTGCGGCTAAGTTAAAAAGGAACACCATTTTCACAGCAAACGCAGCAAGAAATATGCATAGATATATAATTATTTAGGAAGAAGAGTAGTTCTTCATTTGATTCACTCCCCAAGTGATGTCATGGAGACATCACTGATGATATAATTTGACCCTCCTGGCCCATCAAAATGGTGAAGTCCACATTAGAAACATAGCACCAGATTTAAAATTTTAACATTGCAAAGTCACTGATGTTGGAAAGTCCTGTGTGTGTGTGCGTGTGCGTGTGCGTGTGTGTGTGCGTGCGTGTGCGTGTGTGTGTGTGTGTGTGTGTGTGTGTGTGTGCGTTTAAATAGAATCATCAAAATTCCCCTTTGTAAAAAGCACAGCAGGCTGCATAGTTACTCTCCCTCTTGGATGCCACTAATGCTCTCTGGCAGCTTTCACTCAAGAAAGAGCTTTTGCAGAAAGACCACAGTGCATTCTGCTCTACCCAGCATGCCCAGCTTAATGTCTATGTTGGAATAGCATTCCGGGAGTCTTCATCTGTAAATGCAGCAGCTCAGAAACTAACTACTCTCTTTCCAAAACTCAGCTGTCCTCTAGCCAGGAGTCTCTGGCTTGCTTTTTATTTCAAATATCCTATTTGGGAGTGAAGGAGGAGAATGAGGATCAATGACCCAGTGTTAAGATCAGTAGAGTATAATAAAAACAACATGGGATCTAGAGTAACTAACTGAGTTCAAAGACTGTTGAACTGGGGAAAATGCTCCATCCCTCATTTCCTTTCAGGTACAGTGAACACCACTGTTGCGGCCCTTTGGGGTATTCTCCATTCCTTTATACTCTTTATCTTGGGGAATCTGGAGTGACAATTACACGGGTAAAGTTGTGAAGAATAAAAATGTTCAGCTCTGTATTATATTTCTCCCTTTTGGGGTTCAAGCCTACATGTGTCCAAGAGCCCTTTAAACCCGTGGTTCCCAATCTTTTTGGTACCAGGCACCAGTTCTCCTATGAGAATCTAATGCCTCATGATCTGAGGTGGAGGTGAGGCGGTGATGCTAGTGCTAGGGAACGGCTACAAATATAGATGAAGCTTCGCTGGCTCACCGCTCACCTCCTGCTGTGTGGCTGGGTTCCTAACAGGCCATGGGACTGGGACTGGATCCCCAGCATTTGGGGATCCCTGCTAAACCATCTTACCCAAGCAGACCTGCTCTAAGTGACTATGCCTGTTGCCTTGGTCCATATCTGCCTGAGACTGAGTATATCTATTCATCTAATTCGATGTTATAGCAGCAGCAAGAGCATCTGGCTAACAGATGTAATCCCATCCTCTGATATTGTCCATTCTTCATGACAACCAATGAGGTAGTTTGGCTTCTATATACATGTTTTGTTCTATTTTCAGGTTGTCTAAAATTCATGTTGAAAATAGGCACTATTTAAATAGTAGACACCCAAAAGACAAGTTTATCATGTGTGGCATTAGGATGCATAATGAAACTCCAAATTTCAGTTTCCTCATCTTTTAAATAGGCACAATGATGGTCACTGTTTAATAGTTTTATGATAAAGCTTAGATGAAATGAAAACATGTAAAGCATTTTATGGAGTATCTATGAAGGGCTATCCAAACCTTACTTGGTATTAACACTCCCCAGGAGCATTATATTGTGAGCCAGGAAAAATCCAGGCGCCTGGTCTACCCTCTCTAGATAGGAATGTCCAAAATGATTGTTTTTACAGATGATTCTTTTCATGATCTGCCCTTTCTTAAAACCATTTAATAGCTCTCCTACATGAAAATAACAACGTTAAATGTCCCTAGCACAGCACAGATTTAGCCATGATTTAGCCATTCTTTTCATTTCCCCCACATCAGTATTTCTCCCAACTCCTGTGTGCTCCAGGCCTTACTGCATGTTCACCTTCTATCTGGAACCATTTCACCCTTCTTTCTGCACCAGGTAATTTCACCTGACTCATCTCAAAGGCCAAACTCACATGCCTCCCATCTGAGAAACTTTATTAATTGCTCTTATCTCTGAGTCTTCAGAATTCTCTATTCATATCTTTACAATGTGCTCGTCTCATTGTAACATCATTAATTATGCATGTATTTTTTTTCCTGATAAAGCTCTGACCCCAAAAGGATAGGAACCATGAGGTTTCCACTTCTCTCTCAACGGAACCCAAAATTTCTCTAGGTACTAAATAAGTATATAAGGAAATAAATACATAACACTTATGAAAAGTGTAATTTGGATTTACAAAGTGTGAAAGAGTTTTTTAATCTCTGTTATTTAAAAAAGAAAAAAAAATCTTGTTTAAAATACAGATCATCAAACTCTTTGTTTTGCCTTAGTCTCCTTATGTCTCCTCTGCATTTATGAAGTTGTTAATTAGTTTCTTCTCCCTCTAGCTTTTAACTAGCTATTTGTGTACTTGCATTTATAAACTAAATGATGTTGACTCTTATGTGATCAAATTATGTATGTACAACTGATGGCTGAATGCATTGCATGGAATTTACAATAGCATTGTGAAATTGGGGAATGATATTTAGGAGAATTCCAATCAAGAAAGAACTTTTTTTCTCACAGACACTATCTAGTGAAAGAAATTAATTTTATAGAGAGAATGCATTCATCAACATAAGACATTTTAACAAACACTAACAATAAAATAATAGCTAATAATTATTTAGCAATTATGTCAAATAGTTTTTAAAGCATTCACAAATATTAAATCATTCTATCCTCAGGACAAGAATGTTTGATGTTTTCATTTTCCCCACTTTACAGCTGAGAAAAATGAAGCTGCAAAGGTAGGAAATAACGTAGCTTCTAACTGAACCCAGTCAGCCAACTCCAGGTCCCACATTCCTAACTTAAAGAATGTCACTATTGTGGAAAGAAAAAAAAGTCACATAATTTTAAAATAGATCATGCATTTTACTTGCAGTTCTCAAATACCATGAAAGGGCACAAGATCTGAAGTAATATTTCCCCCCCCTTCTATTTTTCTCACATACCATAGCTACGCTAGCATATTTCTCTCTAATCTCCCCTGCATTTGTTTGCCTGCTCTGTAAACATTTTCCAATCCCTGACCAATGCGGTTCTTTTCCTATTCTCCATTCTCTCTACCCTATAATTCCCATGATCAAAGTCTATAGTAATAAACAAGCAAGACAGAATCCTCCTCACCTCCAATATTACCTTCTTAAAAAACTTTCGCCCAATTGCCAAGCTAAATAAAGCATCCTCCGCCTTGTCTACTATCCCAAGATCGTCCTTAAATCCTTTAGTCTCTGGATATACTTTATTAAATTACCAGTTAAGTGAGTCTTGTCTGTATCCCCTCATTCCTCCTAGCACATGAGCTTCTTGAGACCAAAAACATCATCTTGATTACCACTCAATCCTCTTGTTTACTTATTAAAACAAAACAAAACAAAACAAACAAAAAATAAACACTAGTCTGGCTGATTAGAATATATAGAAAAGGAGGAAAAAGCCAGAGGACTTTGTAGTTAAGATCTGTAGGAAAGAAGAGCTTGAGGACATTCATATTGTATGATTTTTAACATAAATATAAAATTGTAATACTTATTTTTTCATAATACTATTTGTTAATATATGTAATACTACATATACGCATATATATATTCAATATGTATGTCTAGACAAACACATATTGTTTATTAACTCACAGACCACTAGACAACAAAATAGATATGCCCTCACACAGTAAAACTCATGTAATGTGTATGTGAGGTACAGCTGAAAATTCAGATATGATGTAATTAAATAATTTTTATCAGATGTTGGTTCTTCCTTCATGACCCAGGTAAAGAACATCTCTAGTTATTATCACAAATATAGACAACACCTGACACTAATGACATTCATATATGCATCATTCATTATGTATTAGACATTGAGTTTAATATTCTACGTACATCATTCTTTTGTCTTTTTTGATTCATTGCAATGTTGTGAAAAAGACACTTTTATGGCCCAATTACATATAGAGAAACTGAGGCTCAGAGAGGTTAACTAAGTTGTTCTAGGTCAAGGAGCCTAGATTCCAAAGTGAGTTTGACTGATTATAAAACCTACTGTCTTAACCATGATGCTATGCTTTATTTAATATCACAATTTTTCCAGTGGAAAATTGCTTGAATCTAGTAATTAACAACCCACATCCGTCCATACTTCCACCCTAGTCCTGTATAGAATGAAGAGTTAAAACATTTATCTCTTATTTAAATTGGTGGTGTATTTTTTTGCCAAATCAGTGACTACACATACTGAATGCTTTTTCCATCCTCAATCTTCTATGTCAAGAATCATTTTCATATCAACTAATAGTACGTCGGAGACATTTTGTTTACAATTATTTGTGTCTGTCAGAAATAAGAGCTGTTCTTCTGTTCTTGTTCTACAGTATAATCTTGGGGTTGGAGTATTTACATTACTTGGCAACTGTGTTCCCAGGTGCAAGGCAATGGATTCTAAAAGAAATTTAACATGAGAACAATACACTCCTGGCAACAGTAGTCAAGACAGCCTATTGTGTTTGTTCCTGCAAAATTTTAAAGCTTTAGATGGGAGAGTTCCCTTATCACTAGCACTTTGCTGTCATTTAAATTGCCTTAAAGTACACAAATCTATGTGAAAAGTTGGAAAGGTAACAATTAGAGAAGAAATGTTGCCCTTTTAACCATCCATTTTCTGCAAAAGATTTTACTCTGTTTGTATATATTTATTTGTAGTAACTGCTTCTAGAATAACAGTAAACTAAAGATGATACAAGTAACAATAGATATTATTTATGTGTGTAAGCTCTCCAAGGGATCAGATACCTATATTTTACTTTATTGTATTCCAAACAGATAGCGCCTTGTACTGCATATTGTAGCCTTAAAATATTGTCTAATGATTGCTAGAAAATTTCTGTTTTATCATCTATCTCTTTCTAACTTGAAAGTAATATCATCATCCTCTAACATATTAGAAAACACTGCCTCAAGGAGATATGTCTAAATTTATACGTAATTTGATAATAGAAAATATTTTCTTTTCCATCCTTTTTTCAGAATGATACTCAGATTTGGGGCTTCCATTTTTAAAGGCAATTCCTCAAATTATCTTTCAATTATTTAATGGTTTGAACATGGTAAGACAGTAGGAAATCCCCCATAAACCTTGGAATCACCAAAATTGAGCCCAAGTACCTATTTTATATATTATATGTACAACTCCTTTTCAGTTTTCTCATCTTGAAATAAAATGGTAAGATATTATGCAATATTATTATGAGAAGCAAAAGAATTGAGCAAACATCAAAGCACCTAACACCAAACAGATTTAATATCTGTTTATATGCTATCTCTATTGGGTCTATTTTTATATGGACTAGTTACAAAACTCTCCTAATCAATGACAACTGGAAAGTGTGTCTTGAGTTCTCGATGATGGCCAAATAAGGAGCAGTGTTAATTTTTGACTGAGTTAAAGACAGGTGTTGGAAAATATATCCCTCTAGCTCTACTCATATCTAGAAAGGAAATGCAGAATTGGAAGTCAGTCTTTGGAATCAGGAAAAAAATGATCTGTATTATTACATCCACCGCTAATTATTAACTGATTGGCCAATATGAGTTATGAAATTTCTTAAGCTCGCTTTTCTCACCTATAAATTTAGCTTGCTAATACACAGATTTAAATGAAAAAAAAAATCGATATAAGTCACCCAAGATAAGTAAATCACAACAGAAACTTGATACAGGATAGCCTTTATTTTCATACTCAGGTATACTGAGTTAAAACAAAACCAAGAAACTAAGTTTTCCTAAAATACTGGCATAGTGGAACAGAGATGAATATAGGTTCTGCTTTTCTTCTTCATCTTTATACTTCAGTTTCCAATTTTCTAAATTAATATCTACTGATTTTTGAAAAAAATTGCATATTAGGATTTTATTAGTATTATTCTCTGTATACTATTGCAAAGTTTGCAAAACCATTATTTGCATACTTGTATTTCATCAGACACACATATCTTACAATTTTATTTACTTTTTATAGTTTAGATTTTTATTTCATTTTTAATACCCTTTTAAATGGCATTAAAATA
>NW_011888810.1:10746104-10749334 GCF_000151845.1 Pteropus vampyrus
AAACAAAACCAAGAAACTAAGTTTTCCTAAAATACTGGCATAGTGGAACAGAGATGAATATAGGTTCTGCTTTTCTTCTTCATCTTTATACTTCATTTTCCAATTTTCTAAATTAATATCTACTGATTTTTGAAAAAAATTGCATATTAGGATTCTATTAGTATTATTCTCTGTATACTATTGCAAAGTTTGCAAAACCATTATTTGCATACTTGCATTTCATCAGACACACATATCTTACAATTTTATTTACTTTTTATAGTTTAGATTTTTATTTCATTTTTAATACCCTTTTAAATGGCATTAAAATAAACATCTTGTTTGGGTTATTATAAGTAATAAATAAATTATTCATTATTTACTTATTATATGTACATAAATACATTTTAAGAAATTTCTATGGGTCCATAGTGTCTGGTTACTTCCTCTAATTCCTATTCTAAAGGAAGATATTATTACTGTAATTGCTATCCTGCTTTAGAACACAAAGCAAGGTCAAGGTGAACAGAAATAAATTGTTTAATAGCTTATAATCAGAGGAAGAGGCTTTAATGTTAAGCATTTGATTTAGGAAAGGACCTAGGAAAGCTCCTTTTAAAGATAGGTTAATGCATTAATTCTATACTTGGGAAGAAAAGGCCATCAAAAAAGAATTATATGATCCTCAATGACCTCAAATTAAAAAAAAAAAATCTTAATGAATGCTAAGCTTTCGTATTAACTCATTGTTCTTTTGGCGATTCGATGTGTGGATTTGACAGAGAAAAAAAAATGTAGGTCATTCTATAAAGACAAGAAAAGTAGATAAGCTAAAATTTGTGTTAGTTAGGCCTCATTAATATCTATCTATTGGAAACACATCTGTGAATATTTAGAGCTATGATTAGAAAAATCATGTAGATGTTTCTTAGTCACTGTAGAGGAAAGGTTGTCATTCTAGTCTCTCCTGGGTAAATAATACCAGATGTATCCAAGTCAGACTGCTTTTAGAAAGAGAAATAAATTGAACAAATATTTATTTTCTCTTATTTTACTTGACTACAAAAATTGAAAAACATAGCAAACAAAACAAACTTTTATTTTCCCACAAAGTAGTCTGTACTGAAAAATGTTTAAAGTACTTGCTCATAGAAAAATAACATCACAAAATTTTTGTAACCAGAAGGGAACTGAGACTCGGCTAATCCAGTGGTTTCCAATGTGCCTCTCTAGGACCTTAGAGGTCCACAAAGACAGTTATGACTCTGGAGACTATTGATAATTTCAAAAAATCTAATTTTAAAAAATATTTTTTATCAAGAGACAAAACTAAAAATCACATTTTTCTTCTTTTACACTGAATTCTTCATGCTGATCAACAGTTTTGACATATATATCTATATATGCATACATATATAGTTGTATATATGTATGTATACATTATATATGTATGTGTATGTATGTACATATTACACTCAGAGACACAAACAGATAATGTATTTAAAATATCAGCAAATTTATTCTGAGTCTACTAATAGGACTTCAAGATCTAGTGTTGAATAAGAAAAAAAGCAGCCCCGGCTCTCAGATTGAGACATAAAGAAGTAAATAATTATACTAAAAGGTACATAGATGGATGAAGAGATAAGTAATTTATAAATAAAATGACTGAGACATATAGAGTGCTATGGGGACACAGGCATGATGTTTCTAACCAAATCCTAACTTTATGGGAGAAGTAATATCCAGGTTAAAACATGTGTGTGCGTGTGTGTGTGTGTGTGTGAGAGAGAGATAATGAGTAAGGTGAACAAGGTATTTTTCAAATGAGATAATAGCATTCCAGTAGAAAAGGAAAAGAAAAGGAAAAAAAGAAAAAAGAAAAGGGGGAAAAACAGAAGAGCAATATCTATCTTAGTAAAAACTTTTACATTGGTTAATTAACACATTTCAATATACATGAAAGCTAAAGAGTAAATGGAGAAGGTCTTCAGTGGTGGAGACTATGGCAATGTTGACATTATCATGGTATAGTAGATCCCCAGCTGGGCTTCATGATATAATCATAAGGATCTGACTGTCTGGCTGCATGCCTTGATATTCTGATTTGGTGGTCTACAATGGGTCCAGACCATCTTTTTTTAGCTTATTTGTTTATATAGTCACAGTTGAGAATGCATAGATCATTATATAAATCCAACCCACTCATTGAACAGTTGAAACTGAGGACACTAGAGGAAACAGCCTTGTTCTATCTATATCTCTCAAACACAATTACAGAGTGAAGGTTTGAATACAAGTCTCCCTACTTGTAAACTGATGAACTTTCAACAACGAAGTGACATAGGGACTACTGTGGCGTGGGACTGGTGCAGTCCAATGCCAAGTCCATCAACAGAAAGTGGAATGCAATTGATCATGAACTGAGCTGTTAACCTGACAACACATCGCTTACTCCAGAGAATCTTGATCGTTATCCCACCCAATCTTCTGCTCAGCATTTAACCCCAGATGCTTAATGACACTTCCAGGGTAGAGGTTGTTTTAGACTCATGTCATTCAAGGTCCAGTAAAAAGACTCTAGGAAAAATAACTAAAGCAACTTCCTCTGAATCCTAGTTGTGTGTGTGTGTATGTGTGTTTAATAAATGTGTTTATGCATATACATACACACATATGTAATTCTTTCTCTCTATGGTACAAGGTCAGAATACTTTAAGAAGCTAGTCAGATAGAGGCAACAACTAAAGTAGGAACACTTATATGTAATGACTTAAAACGCTGTCTTGAAGTTCCCCGAAGTGAATGATGAATGAAGAAGAGAATGTTAAGAATGAAAAAGGTGAGATCCAGCACAGTCACAAGCAATAGCCAATAGAGCACAAGGTTTGGGATTCCATTCTGGCCAATGTAAATATCCATAGGAAGCTCACATACTAAATAGGGCCCAAAAAGGAGGAAATGCAAGCAGTGCTGATGGAAAGCTGCATGATAATCCAGGGTTAGCTATGTGATCTTAGGCCAAAGACCCCTATATCACCTAGGTCTATGAGTAATGGTCCATCCCGACAAAAAGAGGAGGCCAGGTGAAGGCTAGGCATGGTGTGATAATCTTTGCTAAATGGTTCGGTTTCAGGAAATTGCTGTATCCTGAAACGAGTGCAGAATTTATTCAGATATAGAATCAGGGGGCCTAAGCACATTGATGGAACAAGTAGAGAGCTGTGTAGGGCTGCCTGCAAGTTGAATAG
>NW_011888810.1:10749384-10807617 GCF_000151845.1 Pteropus vampyrus
TCATGGTATAGTAGATCCCCAGCTGGGCTTCATGATATAATCATAAGGATCTGACTGTCTGGCTGCATGCCTTGATATTCTGATTTGGTGGTCTACAATGGGTCCAGACCATCTTTTTTTAGCTTATTTGTTTATATAGTCACAGTTGAGAATGCATAGATCATTATATAAATCCAACCCACTCATTGAACAGTTGAAACTGAGGACACTAGAGGAAACAGCCTTGTTCTATCTATATCTCTCAAACACAATTACAGAGTGAAGGTTTGAATACAAGTCTCCCTACTTGTAAACTGATGAACTTTCAACAACGAAGTGACATAGGGACTACTGTGGCGTGGGACTGGTGCAGTCCAATGCCAAGTCCATCAACAGAAAGTGGAATGCAATTGATCATGAACTGAGCTGTTAACCTGACAACACATCGCTTACTCCAGAGAATCTTGATCGTTATCCCACCCAATCTTCTGCTCAGCATTTAACCCCAGATGCTTAATGACACTTCCAGGGTAGAGGTTGTTTTAGACTCATGTCATTCAAGGTCCAGTAAAAAGACTCTAGGAAAAATAACTAAAGCAACTTCCTCTGAATCCTAGTTGTGTGTGTGTGTATGTGTGTTTAATAAATGTGTTTATGCATATACATACACACATATGTAATTCTTTCTCTCTATGGTACAAGGTCAGAATACTTTAAGAAGCTAGTCAGATAGAGGCAACAACTAAAGTAGGAACACTTATATGTAATGACTTAAAACGCTGTCTTGAAGTTCCCCGAAGTGAATGATGAATGAAGAAGAGAATGTTAAGAATGAAAAAGGTGAGATCCAGCACAGTCACAAGCAATAGCCAATAGAGCACAAGGTTTGGGATTCCATTCTGGCCAATGTAAATATCCATAGGAAGCTCACATACTAAATAGGGCCCAAAAAGAAGGAAATGCAAGCAGTGCTGATGGAAAGCTGCATGATAATCCAGGGTTAGCTATGTGATCTTAGGCCAAAGACCCCTATATCACCTAGGGTAATGGTCCATCCCGACAAAAAGAGGAGGCCAGGTGAAGGCTAGGCATGGTGTGATAATCTTTGCTAAATGGTTCGGTTTCAGGAAATTGCTGTATCCTGAAACGAGCTGCAGAATTTATTCAGATATAGAATCAGGGGGCCTAAGCACATTGATGGAACAAGTAGAGAGTTGTGTAGGGCTGCCTGCAAGTTGAATAGGGCCACCTCAGAGTGCACTAGATGACGTGCTGATAGGGGAGAGGGACTGGAGTACAGGACAGGTATATACAAGTAGAGTTAACACCTGGCCTACTTAAAAAGACTATTCTAGACCTCCTATTTTCTATGATTCTGTTACTCTGTGGGGGTACTAGTAGGATAAGATTCATTAGTTTCAATTATTTAAGGGGATTACTCTTGATTGAAGGGGCATATGCAAACATCAGAGATTATAGCAGGATGTCATAATTAGCAGTATGAAATGTGTTTAGTTCATCACCATTCTTGAAATATGTTGGGCATTCAATAATATTCTTAATGAATATATTAATCTACAATTAATTGTATTATTTGAGAATTTTCTTATGTATAATTGAGTATATATTTCTTGTCTACTACCCGTTATGATGGGATTCATTTTTTTTCTTTGTTTGGCCTACTTCCCATGGTTTTAAGTCTCTGAGATATTCTGATTTGCTCCAGTTACAAACTGTCCCTATCCTACACTGAATACAAGCAAGCCTGATGAGATGTTTCTGTCTGTCTTCTCCATTTTCTACGTCCATTCATGCATATTCATCCAGTACCAGTCCCCCAAATCTCCAAGTCTTATGTTGTATCTTTCTAACTAGAATTTGAGATCTCTTTATTTTTTTTTTCCTTTCTAGGTTCGTCCCAGCCCTACTTCCTACTATTCCCTAATGCCTTTCATCTGCTCTTCACTCTTTCCTGTATTTGACAATACTTGTCAAGCTCAAAGTTTTCATCTAGAGATGCCAGGTTCCTTTTCATCCTTTAGATCTTATTCTAAATGTTCCAAACCAGTGGGAATCTGATAATTATTTGTGAAATTCTTGAGACATTTTTCATATTCCCAAAAGTCTAAGAAAACATCGCCTTTGCTGAAAATGGGAACAAAGATTCTGGCCAGCACTTTCAAGGGCTTATCATTGACCAGAATAGTATCAGTTCAGCACTGAGCAGTGGTCATTTTAAGTGACCTAGAAGTTTAGAGTGTATTTTATTCCCAAGGTTTATTTTTTTTAAAAAATAGGGAGATAAATCTGATGAAGTCACTCACTCCTACCCCTACCTAAAACATTTCAAAGGCTACCCATTGCTTTGAGGATAGTCTCCATTTATACGTCCCACAATGCACTGCAAAATCTTTCTCCCATTTATCTCTCCAACTTAGTTTATCTTTTGTCAGTGTATTTTTTCTCTCTCTCTTCTTGTATATGTGTGTGCTCACACTATTTATGTTATTTTATACACACACACACACACACACACACACACACACACAATCTTCCTAGATCTTGGAAACATTAGCTCTTAGTTCCTTGAATTCAGCATAATTCTTGACCCACACAGCCTTTTCATTGGCTTTTCTCTACCCTACTCCCTCCAAAAATTAACTTTCCTCATCCTCACATAGAGGCAACAACTAAAGTAGGAACACTTATATGTAATGATTTAAAAAGCTCAGTCTTGAAGCTCCCCAAAACCACAATGTGAATCATGAATGAAGAAGAGAATGTTAAGAGTGAAGGAGGTGAGATCCAGCACAGTCACAAGCAATATCCAATAGAGCACGAGGCTTGGGATTCCATTCTTGGGATTTCATTCAAGCAGGAATCCCTCAGGTAAGCCATTCCTGACCAGGTCAAATTCATTCAATACAAATTCATTCAGTGTCCACTATGTTGCAGGCACTGTCCTAGATATTGGCCTTATAGCAGTAAACAAATTGTCCTATGATATATTATCATCATTCCTTGTAACTCCCAGGTATACCACTTACCACTGGTGTAATTTAGTTTCTATTAGTGTCCCACTTTAATATTTATCATCTCACTTATCATTATCCTCCCTGAATTCAGTTAGTACAACTGCTTTTGCTCACTTTTTGAATCGAAGTTCACTTAAGTTTGGCATGCAATATTTGTAGAGAAAGTAAATGAATAAAATGATGACTTAATAACATTAGAGTAAACAAATAAAAAGTATCTTGATTTTGACAACTTAGGAAGTACCGTCTATCCTGATTCATGACTGAAAAATTAACCTGTTTACCAACCCCTTTCTTTTAAGTTGAAATGAGAGGTAAGACAAAGAACAAAAGTCAATGCACAGGACACACACCTACAGAGGAAAAGTATATTAATCACAATTTAGCCATGTGCAGAGTCCGGCCAGCTTTGATCAATGAGGTTATCTGACTAGACCCTCTTGGGGTACAAAGTACACTTTGGGCATACAGAGATCCAATTTTGTTGTCTGCTTGATCAAATTCACCAGCAGATAACCCTTCTCTGTACTCAGCCAACATCTGAGCTCTGGACATAACCAAACAGCTAATGGTTCTTAATGACATCATAAAGTAAGAATGGATTATCATTGCTTTTCCATGGCTGAAAATTTTCATGATTATTTGGTAACTCCTTTTATCTTTGTAGAAGTGGATGAACTTTTATTTTATTGTATAAATGGAAAGAAGAAAGGGTGGTTGCTGTCACATCATAAACAACCAATAATTATTTGAAAAGGGAGATGAGTGAGGTACAGGATGGGGACTGAGAGAGCTGAACTCTAGTCTCTGCTCTGTTCATAGCTTTAAAGATTTCTTCTCTGAACTTATTTTTTCACTGCATTTACCCAAAGAGTTAACATATTAATTACTTTTGTAGCTCTAAGTTTATTAATTCTATGTAAACTTTTGTTGCTTTTATTTTGAAAACTTTCAGAAAATTTTCCCTCTTAAAATGAAAATCACCATTAAAGAAAAATAGAGGTCTTCCATAGGTCTGATATTACACAATTGTTATAAACTTATTTTTTGTGTGTGTTTAAATTAAATTATTGGTCTCCACTTTCATTGGGTATTTTAATTTTAAACAGTTTACTATTTATATGTATATTATGATTTCCTTTTGCAAAATAGCAAGGAAGTTCAGAAATTTTGAAATAAAAAAGTCACTTGCAGTATCATTAAGTTTATTTCATTTCCCATTCTCATTACTATCACTGTCAAAATAATAGATTCAATTTGTGTTATGTTCTCATTACAACCTTGAATGAGGCATCAGAATTTTAATGCCTCATATTTTCAAAGAATTAGAAAGCATGCTGTATTACAGTGACCTTTTCAATATTCCATATAAATGGATTACTAAAAACCACCTTTGAGAAAACGTGGTTATACCTCTCCTGTCCTCCCTGCATGGTGACTTCTTTCCGTCTTTAATTGGGAAGAGGAACAAGAGAAACTGTCCAATCAAACACAAGTCCTGAAAGGTCATGATATCTGCATGTATATGTGAGTATAAACATATCCACACATACATACATATATAGAGACATATAAAACATTGAATATACATTACCTTTTTATAATTTAAATGTAATGGCACTTTTAGTAATTATATACTTAAGTTTACAACCCATTCAAAAGATAAAATTCCATATCATTCAAGTTAGAAGAAGTATCTTCTTATTCTCAGAGATGGAGGCTGGGCTTCAGAGTTTGGGGTAGACTAATTATAATAGCCTCACTATAATATTCTCTGATTTTCCATGTTTGTGATTTAGAGAAATAATTCTGTTTGAATCTACTACAATGGGTATCGTAAAGGACAAGCTAACATATAAAATTTACTGACGACATAGTAAGTGCCAGTCAACAGTATAAGCAATGTACTTATATTAAAATAACTTATCTCAGTACAACCCAAGATGTCATCAATCTCTGCAGTATATAGGTGAGAAACTGAAGCTCAGAAAGATTCATCTGCTGTTCAAGGCCACATAGCTAAAGTAATAAAATCAGAAATAACTTAAATAACTTTAAAAAGAAAAATAAAGTCCTATCATACATTTAGTATATCATAAATAAAATTATATATTCTAAGGTTTGATTCATTTTCTAAAAAAAAATATTTCAGGTTGTTATAATTTTATCATACTGTTAACAATTGTTTTAATTTTATAATGTTCTAATTTGAGCATTATTAATGCTAATTGTACTACAATAAATTGCATCCAATTAGATGTGATTTAGATATTTACTAGTAAAACTTCCTAATTCTTGATTATACATTGAAAAATAGAATCAGAGTGGGTGCTGGAGGGTGCAGTTCATATATGTTAAGAGCTTCTTTAATTCTATATTTGATTAAGAATACTAACATTTCTATTGGTACAAGTCATTCAACTCAAATTTGTACATTTTGAAGAATTATTTAGTACTACCTAAGCATAGGTTCTCTAATTAAAACTTAAAACTGAATTGAACTTTCTTCTCCGCTCTACCTAATACACACATGCCTACTTTATAGACACCTAAAAGAGATTTCCAAATTTTAACATAGAATTTAAAGACTATAATTTCCTGTATCTTCTTTGTGGATTTTGAGGGCTTAATTGCTATGTTATGGCTGCACTTATCAGAAAGCATTGAAAAGTGTTAATTACTTTGTACTTTGGTTAGTTATGAATGCATGCAAAATTTAACTTTTTCTCTAGAAGCAAATAAAGTCCACATTTATTATGTTACATAAAAGCTATAGAATTATTTAAAATAGTTAAGCCAAAGGCAGTCATACTCAAAGTTTCAAACATTTGTGTGGTGCATAAAATGAATCTTGGGAAATTCTGTAAAATCATAGAGTCATTTTAATGAGAACAAGTCACTGGTGATGAATGAAAAAAAATGTGTGTCTGCATATGTATGTGTGCATGTATGCACAAGTGTGTATGTATGTATGTTGTCTGGCAAACATAAAAGTTTTGAAAAATTAAGTGAATAATAGAAAATGAGCATAGAAAAGACTTTAAAAATCACCTGTTCCAACCACTTTCCTGGTACCTGGATCCTACAAACACATCCTAGTTCTTGAGTTCAGTACAAAAACTTTGCCATAATCTTTGTGAGAAGACTTCTACTGATTGGGAACTATCACTTATGGTTTTATTCTATATTTAATTTGGCTATAATTATTTTTTAAAATATTTGGAGAGTTTAATTGAAATGTAGCATGCAGCTGATATATTCACTGCAATTCACTAATTAATCCAATAAATATTTTTGAGTATCAGCTATATAACCAGTTCTATTTTATGTGCTGAGTCATAGTAGTGTATACAAAGTGTGTAGGGGTGGGAAGAGGGCTGTGTGATGTTAAATGGTGATAAATAATGAGGAGAAAACATGTATCATGGGAAGGGACTATGTTATGATTACGACAAAACCCTTGGCACCAGAGTGACTACTGTTACATAATAGATATAAGATATTCGATTACTTCTCTCAGTCAAAAGGTAAGAACCAAATGACCGGACACATAAAAATGGTTTGACTTTGTTCTTGCCTCAGCATTCAGCAGTCTTCACTATTGTGTTGATATTGTGATTATGGTGGTGGTGGTGGTGGTAGTGCTTTTCTAAAAAAAAAAAAAAAAAAAAAAAAAAAAAGATCAGGTCCATATCCTCCTCCACATTGGCAGTCATTTAAATATTTGAGGAATGTCACAGTCTGAGACACCTCAACTTCAAATTAATCTCTTCTGGTTCCTTAAATGACTTGATATGATTTTCGTTCTACTTTCCTCAACAAGTTTCTCAGACTTCTCTAAAAAAACTCCCATGTCTTAATTCATGTTCCCCGATTCAATATGCACATATTTTAAAATGAGAATGCAAATAAAATAAAATGTGAGTTGAAAATGATATATTATAAAAAGGAAAAATCCACAGAATGACATTTTTAGGCAAGGCAAAAAATTTAATAGTCTTTCTGCAATATAAAAATAATCTTTAAGAATCACTTGTAATATATGACATGATAACTATAGCTAACAATATAGTACATCTGAAAGTTGCTAAGAGAGTTGATCTTAAAAATTTTCATTATAAGAAAATAATTGTAACTATATGACATGATTGATCTTAACTAAACTTATTATGGAAATCACATATTGAATCATTATGTTGCATACCTTGAACTAATACAATGTCATGGGTCAATTATATTTCAATAAAACAGGAAAAAATAGCAATCATTCTTAATTTTAAAACACTAAAGTAAAATTGGGAGAGAAGGAAACATTAAATGTAATAAAGGTAGATTACTGAATGCTACAGCAACCACTTGCCTAAGTACTGAAACGCTAAAATCATATGAATTATAATCAGAAACAGGAATATTCTATATTATCCTAATTATTTAACATAACTTTAAGGTTTTTAGCAATTTGCAATAATAAAATAAAAATAAAATAATTGGCATAAGCATTATAGAAAGATGTTAACCTATCTCCATTTGGTGATTATGACAGCATCTATGAGAACAAGAGTTTAATAATGAAATGCAGTAAAACAGTAGGTTATAATACAAATACACAATAATCAATAGATTTTCCTCTTCTCCAGTAAAACATAAGCAAAATGAAAATTTAAAAATCCATTCCCAGTAGCAATAATAAAAAAAGGTAGAAATATATTTAATAGAAGAAAGTCGCAATACCTAAATGAGAAAAGCTGTACAACAAATGGAAAGTCTTCTTGAACAGGAAGATTTCATATCATGGCAAATTCTCCCAGAGTTAATAAATAAATTTAATGGAGTCACTATTGAAATTGCAACAAGATCAAGATGGCAAAGAAAACTGGATAAATTCGTCTTAATTTTATATGGAAAGTAAAGACAAAAATAGCAAAGTAAACCATAAAAACCAACGGTGAGGGTAGACATATCAGATAATCAGAATATGCTAGAAAGACATTACAATAAAATGTGGGGAAAATAAAGAACTACATTAAGAGATAAGTATTCTGGTTATATATTAGGCATAGGTTTTTCTTAAATTGCCATTTTCTATATTTTAAGTGTTCTCCCCCCACCCCACCCTGCTCTCTTCCCTCCTCCCTCTTATCGCAACTTTCATTCCAAATTGCTCATGTCTGGTTTCAGTGGTTTTTTAATTGTTATGTCCAGTCAAGCAAGTCAAGCACCATGGCAATTGTCCATGAAAATAATGAAATCCTAAATGTGATAGACATAGGACAGGAATTTTTTTTTTCTCTTTATAAAGAAATAACCTCTTCTAAGTGTTATTCTTCTAGGTGTTTAAATGCCAAAGTAAGTCGATCAAACTATAATTGACTCTAATTGGGACACCCACAAGCTGTTCATCTTTTAAAAACGTACCTAAAGTTAAGAAAAGGTGAAAAATTCATCCATTACTTTAAATATTAGAAAATCTTATCTTCCTAAGGAAATATCTCTGATTCTGAGTCAGAAAAAATGTATATATATTTTTTCTAAAGCATTAGTTGCACTAAATCAGAGTTCCACATTTTAACTCAATAGATGGGTCTCTTATACCATTTTTTGACTGTCAATCTGTTTTTCAAAAAAAAAAAAATATATCAAGTGACAAACTTTGTTATGTGTAGGTATCTAGGTAATACAAATTGAGATCTCAATTATAAGCTTCCTTAGGGTAGAGACTTTGCATTATTTATCTTTTCTTATTACTAGCATCTTTAAGACAGAGCCTAGAAGAGAATACAAATAAACAAATGACTATATTTCTATTGGAGAAATGGCAGTTCCTGCTAATGTAAACTCTAAAATGAATCTTTTTTTTTAACTTAAAACAAACATATTCTCTTTGTTATAGTAAACACACACACACACACACACACACACACACACACACACACACACACACAGCAATAGTTCATGTCTATATAGCCAGCTTTCACTACGTATAAACTAATATAGATTCAGAAGTAGAGTGGAAATCTTTGAGACCATGTATAACTCATAGCACTGTTATTTTAAAATCCATGTTTGCTCAAATGGGTACTACCAATCTGTTATCTAATTAAACCTTCTATTGTCATTTGGATTTTTATCTCTAAGGTATAACTCCATAGTAGGAGAGCACATATGGGGTTGTACCAAATTAACCCAAAACCAAAAAGGAACTACTCAGAGGAAGTGGCTTATATGCAATTGATTTGACACAAACCTGGAAAGATATATGATGTAAATACACATTTTGCTATTTCATTTTAAAAGCCATGCATTTCCCCTTAAGATAATTTTTTTTTTTTTTTTATACAGACTTTAGCAAGAATGGTCTGTTTTAGGCCCCGATACGACACTGTTCTCTATAGAACTAGATATATTATAAATGGAAAATGTTAAGTTTCTTATTCACAATGACTAAAGTATAGGCAAATAAGAGCTATAAGAAAAAGCAGAAGAAATTAGGTGTATTAAACTATAAGCAGTGAATGTTGCTGGATAGCAGAATAGCTGTCTACAAGGGTATATTGGTCTATAACAAAGAATGAGGACAGAAATCGCTGTTCACCAGTCTTCCTATGGCTAAGCATCAAATGCACTTAAATCACCAGAGGAAGGAGAAGAAACTGGTCTGCTACACTTTTTAAGTCGAAGAGATATTAATATGTAAGGTCTAATGATGATTCTAATACCTCTGAGTTTCTTTAAAGTGTCTAGACACACTTTAAAGAGATTTGGAAGAGATTAATTAATTCACCATTTAATGTCTTTATAACTCAGACAAGATGATCTTGGACAAGATAATCTATTGTTATCTTAGATAAGAACTTAACTAACTCTAATCATGAGATGTTTTGCTTCTTGAACTAAAAAGAAAAGTAAAATGCAAATACTTCACAGCACTTCATTAGAATCAAAATCAGTAGAGACTGTCTACAGGGCACAGACAACCTAGAAACTCTGCTTTAAAGTTCATCCAAACATTATCTTAAACCTTGGTTTCATGGAACTTGGAAAGCAGAGATGATCACTTCTGAATGAACAGTTGTAAATATCCCCTCGCATAAGCGCATTAATGATCAAATATTAGATTACCCTTTCGTGACATTTTCTGAGCTTTAATTTTTATTTAATTGAAAGTATGTTAGAACTGCTGTAACATTTAGAAGCATGGCTCTGGGAAGGCCACGAGCTTTGTCTCCTTAAGTACATATTTATCCAGCAGGCTAACATTTTGAGACAACTATGCCAGCTGTTAACAAGATTTTATAGGTTTAATATTGACACATAAAACTTATAATTTATGCTTTATCAATTGTTGACATAGATGATGATTAGCAAACTAGAAAAAAATTAGTTGTTTTTCAATTAAAAAGATGTACCACAGCATACAATTTAACCAGATATTTTCTGCTCCTGATGCCATACTGTCTTCAATTATTGGAATTACAAAACTAATTTTTAAAATTTTACTCATAACTAGCTAGGATATTTTAAAAATTATACTCACCAGCCATACTGTGGTTCAATCTAATATTTATTTAGCTGCCTGACATTTGGGGGAAAGTTCAAATATTTCACAAATACTTGAGACAGGTATTAATATTTCCATTTCACAGGAGAAAATCATGCTTGTAAAAGTCACTACCTCATCTATAATGGATCCAGGATTTGATCCGGGATTCTCTAATTCCAAGTCCAGCCCTGTTACACTGTACAAAATCATATGTCTTAATAATAAGAGGGTATCTTAGTCCATTTGAGCTTCTATAACAAAAATGCCACAGACTGGGTGGTTTATAAACAAAAAAAAATCGTTTCACACAGTTCTGGAGTCTGCAAATTCCAAGATCAAGCTGCAGGCAGGTTCAGTGTCTGGTGAGGGTTGGCGTCCTGGTTCATAGGTGGCCACTTTCTCACTGTAACTTCTCAGGGCAAAAGAGATGAGGGCACTCTCTGGGACCTCTTTTATAAGGGCACTAATGGCATTCATTAGGGCTTCAGCCTAAGGACTTAAGTCCCGCCCTCCCTCCTCCAAATACCATTGCATTGGGAATTAAGTTTCAACATAAGAATTTGGAGGGACACAAACATTCAATCTATAGCAGAGGTTGGTATGTGTATGTGTGTGTGTTTTTATTTTTGTTTCCAGGGAACCCTAGTAAACCTGCACATGTGTCTATGAACCACAAGCACAAACACCTTATAGTTCAATAGTTACATTTAATAGCTTGATATATCCAGTATGACTTTCTCATAAGTCCTGTTGCTGATCAGTTTAATCATTAAAAATGATGTTGCAGACAAAAAAAATTTGAACGTTGGATATCATTTGTGTAACGCTGATGTAACAGAAGACTCTTAGAATTATATGCTTTGTAAAAATGTGAGGAGAGAGAGAGAGCCTAACAGTTTAAGGTAAGACTGAAGCTCACAGAAGAAAGAAACTTGCAGCATTTAGAGATTTCCAATTACCATAAAAAGTCCAGAAGTGAAGGTTACTAGAGTGTTCTAGTGGATGTTCTCTCAGACATTCACTTATACCAGAACAATTTTTCCCTTTACCTAATATTTTAAATGTTTATTTTTATTCTTTATTTTACTTTAAACCACCTAATATACTATATTCTAACATAATATTATATATAGGCATATACTCTTCTTAAATTTCATTTCATTCTATCCATCATAATATATACTCTATAATGTTTTACCCTGTTTTATATTCTGTTCCAACTCCAGAATCTAGAATAGCACTGGGTTCACCATAAGTACTCAACTATTTGCTGAGTTGATTTGTTGCATGAAAGGAGCATAGAAACTTATTCTTGCATTGAGAAGTATTACAGACCATATGAATTTTAAACTGCCTTATTCTGCTTCTGGTATATTGCTGATGAATGTCCATAGCACCATCACCAATTCTCATTTCATAAACTTCAAGCCACAGGTCAGAATTGCTTTTCTTTCATCTGCTTTCTTTCTCAAATATGTTGAAGAAACTGTCAAAGGCAGCTCAAAAAGAGGGGGAAAATAGCCTGGTGAGGTTGTGAATAAAATTTTCCTCATTCATGTGATCTCTTTTTATTAAAAAGGTCTCCCAAGCTTGGACCCAGGAGCCAGGCTTAATTAAAGTTATTTGCTTTTAGCTTAGAATATGAATTGCCCCTTATTCTGAGGTTGAATCTACCATTGACAGCAGGTGTTGAAATCTGGGGCCGCCTTCCATAGATTTTTTCCCTTTTTCCTCAAATGAATGGCTTTAATTAAAATAACTTAATGCCCTTTGTCTTGCTCTCCCTTGGCTACAAGAATTTTCTCAAGCTTCAGATTTACCCTTGGATAGTTAAAAATATTGCACTGAAAAATTCTTTTATTTCCTCTACAAATATCTTTTTGGTAAACATCTCTCATTTTTATTATGACTAGATATTTTAATTGATCTCTCTGACTGATAAATATTAACTAACAAATTTAATATACTTCAAGCCAGGGTAATAGCAATGTTCTTCAATGTTTGTTTCTTTTAGGTCTAACATAATGCTTAGAAGGACTTAGAAGAACTTAAAACAAACAGTGCATGAAGGAAGTAATGAATTATATGACCAATCATTTACAAGAAGATTGAGGATGATTTGAAATCATTACAATGTAGTGAAACTACTTTAAAAACAGACTATTTTAAATAAAATTTTCTAGTTATGAGATATCATGGTTGCTTAAAATAATAATGAGATGACTAGATTTCATGAGGAATTATTATCCATTCATTCAATCAAAATATTCATTGAATCATGTAATGTGCCAGCTAATATGTTTCCTGTGCAATGGAACAATGAACAGACTCAGTTTCACTCTTTAGCAATCATATTTCCTTATAGGAGAAATATACATTAATCTGAAAATCACATATATTACAAAATATTTCTAGTTAAGGTATATGAAAGAAATAAAGAGAATTTTATAACCAGGGAACCCAACCTAAACTGGAAATAGAGGAAAATAGAAGAAAACTTCCCCAGGGAAGAAGCATTTAACTTGAAGAAAAATTACCTGTGTCACAATGAACAGGAAGGAGAAAAATATTCCAGGCAGAAGAAATAGCAGGTGAGAAACGCCTGAGAGATGGTCCATTTGAAGAATGAACAGCGAGATGAATAGCAGAAAAAATGGGAATATGGATAATGTGAATCAGATAACATGGGTTAGTGAGGTCATGTGAAAGATTCCAAATTTAGTTCTAAAACTGATGACAAAGCATTAGCTAATACAGTTTTTAAGATAATTCCATTTTCTGTATGCAATCTTGTAGCTAAAAGGGGCAAGAATGGCAGTGAGACTACTAGATATAAGGTAACTTGAGTTTTGGGGGTTTAAAGACTAGCTGGGGGATCCACAGTGCCTAAAAAGACTTGGCTCATACGTGAAGATTTTTCTCTTTTCTAAAGATGATAGACAGCCTTAAGGAAATGAAATTTGGGGTGAGTATTAAGTGTTCTGCTTTGTCAAACTTGGCATTACTGTAAGAAATCCAAAGACAGATGCCAACTAGACATTTTTATATTTACACATTCATACACATATAGTCACGCATGGGTCTGCAACGAAGATGAGGGATCCATACTGGAGATAAAATTTTGAAAACCTACAACTCATAAGCAATATTTATAGCAAAGAAGACTGATAACTTCCAGTCAGAAGGGTGGAAGAAAGTCCATGGCTGTATAATATCACAGAAATGAAAGATAGCAAGTTTTAATAAAAGATAACTCAACTGTATAATATGATGATTGGGACTAGGAAAAGGGATGGGCACCATCAATATTATCTTCATTTTTTTAATGAATAATATGTGATTCAGAAAGACTAAATAACAAGCCAAAAATTAAGTTATAGAGTCAAAATTTCAAGTCAACTTTTTTGTTTGTTTGTTTCACTCTAAAAATTCTCATCTTACTACATTATGATACCATGGTACTGAACTTAGGATTGGTTGTTCAATTTTGTTTCAGAAATCCAAAATAATGTCTAACTTAAGAAATGACTTTCCTTTTCTGTCCTAGAGTTGAAATTCTCCAATGAAATAAAGCATTTTTAGATGCAGCTAAAATTCATAAAATATCACTCAGGCTTTATTGAAGAGCAGAAGTTAAGCTCATATTATTTAGTATGGAAAAACATTGTATATGTTCAAGGAAAATTTTTTCTTTCTCTCTAAAATAATATATATATACACACATACATATGTTATATGTGTACATATACACACATTATTTGCACATACACACATACATGCATGTACACACACACACACGCTTCGGGCCAGATATGCCATGGGAGCCTGCCCTATTCACAGTAGAATGTTTAGCATCATAACTGGCCTCTACCCACTAGATACCAGCTGCATCCATTTCCCAGTTACGATAACCAAGTATATCTCTATATTGCCGAATGTGCCTGAGAGGTAAAATTACCTCAAGTTGAGACACATTCTCTGGAATAGTGTTTCTCAAAATGTTTTTTAGAGCCTCACAGACTGAAAGTATTTGTTTAAATGTGATGATCTTTGGCCCCTCTCACAACTTACTCAATCAGATTCACTAGGGAGGAGGTTCTAGGAATCTGAATTTTTTACAAGTGCACTTGATGACGTTGAGGAAATTATAAGTGTAAAATGCAAATGAACCATGAGATGACCACCAAATGAAACTCAATCCTGAGGCAGAGTGAAGATAGGGATTATGTGATGTTGGCATGTATTTTTGTAATTTAAAGATGTAGAGTGAAAAAAATTTACAACTGAAATCTATGTTTTATTAGATTTGCAATAGACAATTAATATCATACTCCATCAGAATTAGACTGCTACTTAAAATGCCAATATTCTGTCTGTCATATTACTAATTATTTCTGTAGTTCTAGGTAAGTCTTAGTGACTAACACAGAGTTAGTGAGCAATAAATATTAGTCTCCTCTCTCCCATCCTTTTTAAGTGCTTTTATTTAAAAAAAAAAAATGGAAATAGAGAAACCTACTTTGTCTGTTTCACAAGAAAACAAATTAAAGGGAGCTTATGATAATGCTTTGAAAAAACACAAGTTACTTATGTGAATGGTCCACTATTATTATCCATAATTATGAGTGTTTTTTTTTGTTTTTTTTGTTTGTTTGTTTTTTAAGATAACAAATTCCTGTTTTTCCTCTTTCCTTATGTGCTGTCTTCACACACAGTCCTGCTGTGACATATGGTCAATTCTTGATTATCTGTGAATGGATTAGCTGTCTTACAGATTATCCATGTGCACTGGGGGCTGACTCATTATGTAGCTGAACAGCTGCTAACACATCTGTCTTCTCCCACTCACAATGGGATTCCCAGAGAGGCTTTCCCCTTCTACCAGCCAGCTCACACAACTCTGCTCATTTGTGTCTCCTCTGAAATAACCCAGCTTGATGGAGTCTCCAGACTAAAGGTTTGTAGGGAAAAGAAATGGAAGGAAAATAAGACATCAGGCACATTTCCAAATTCCCTCTTCTTTTCATGTAGAAGACAATACAAATTGGCCTCCCTTGTACTACATCCTTATGTAATTTTTGTTTGATAAACCGTGTTTGCCCTATCAGCATACATATGGCTGTCTCCTGGAGTAGGATGACGAGTTAGGTGGGGAAATAGAAGAGGGAAGACAGACATAGGAATTTCATAAAAATGTCTAAAAGAAACATATTTTACATAATGTACTGTGATAACTTTAAAACATGTCTAAAAATTCTTTGACGTTGCTCCCTTCAAAAAGTGGAACCTATAATCCTTCCCTTTAGCTGACCTTAGTGAATAGTCAGCTAGATGAGTATGGCAGAAGAGACACTATGTGACTACCAAATGTAGGTCATAAAAGTGATATAGCTTCTGCTTGATTTTCTAGAAGACTTAGACTAGAGACCTAAGCTACCATGGAATCAGTCTAACTGCTCTGAGTACACCATATTGTCAGGAAGGCCAGACTCTCTCATGCCAGGGCATCATATGGAAAATACCTAAGACGGCATGAAGAGACAGAGATGATCCAGCATCTGCCATATACTCCAATCGCTTATTGTTCTACCACCAGCTCCTATCTGACAGCACCTACATGAGTGACCCACAGGTGGAACCACCAGCCTGACTTTTCTCAAATTCCTAAAACTGTGGAAGATGATAATGCGGTTGTTGTTATCATAAACCATTGAGTTTTGGGGTAACTCATGCAGTAATAGATGGCTGATACATATCTAATACATCAACTTACAACTTTTCATTATTGTTGTTTAAGAATCAGATGCTTCTCTGGTAGGATAATGTGTTTAAAGGCCCAGCGGCATATGCACCTCTTATCTATTTAACAAGCACATGTTACCTCAGACACTTTTTTAAGCAAGGGTGATTTGTAGTTCAGCACATATAGTTCTACACTCTTGGAATATACAGAGCACAAGAGGGATACAGGTACTAGATAGATATAAATAAATAAATAAATAAATAAATAAATAAATAAATAAATAACAAATAGTGGAAAGTACTAATGCAGAGAAAATAAATAATGAAGTCATGTGTCAGGGAAATAAGACTTAGTCTGGGTGTGGGGCAAGAAGGGTAGTGGCTTGACTTTATTCCCTAACCTTCCAAAGCAATGTGCTGATATCTCTAGGGTAAAGGGTAGTGGCTTGACTTTATTCCCTAACCTTCCAAAGCAATGTGCTGATATCTCTAGGGTATATATTATTTCAAAGCCCAGCAACATGATAGAACGTGAAACATGGCTATACATAAAATCTGTTATGTATATTGAAAAATTGTCAAAGTTCCATGTACTCTGAGATCTTAGATTTTTAAACAAACGTTTAACCAATTAAGAAATGAAAATCAGCTAACAATAAAAACAAGAGAATAAAACTCTTTTTCTGTATCAGATTGGACCCTAGGCTCCAACAGTTTGATTATTGCTTTGCCTTAGGACAGTGATGAAAATAGTTATTGACTTATCGGCATTTTGGTACCATCTGTGCTCACGTTCCTTCTCATTAGTGCCTAGCAGTAAGAGCTTATTTTATGTGACAAATAATAAATTCAATGAAATTCTATTATTCTAAGCACTGTTAGGGAAGGCAAAATAAGACAAGGAAACAAAAAAGGAAAAGACAAGGCCTTGCCCTTTAAAAATGTATAATGTAGGATTATAGAGATTATTGCCTAAAAGACCTATTTAATATTTTGTAGTCTATTAAATACCTACTTAAGGACCTATTATTAGGTGTCACGAAAGATAGGAAATAAATATCAGATTCTGTCACTGGTGTCAGCCTAAATCTTTTCTTCCTTATTGAAAGGATTAGTTAATTTATCATATAATTTCATTCCGAGTTTCAATCCCATCATAAACTTTGTTTCAGCTGAATTTGAACTTTTACTCATACATAGTGTATCTTCTGAGTTTTAAAATTATGCCTATTAAAATACTTTTTCCTTTTTATCATTCTTGTTAACAATGTTAATGATAATTTGCATCTGTAAACTTTGGTAACCTTTATAAAACTTACTAAGAGACATTTTAAATAACAGTTAATGGCGTAGACTCTGGAGTCAAGAACGTGTAGGAACTAAACCCGTGCTCTAGCTATTTGACCATGTGAACATTTTAAATCTCTTTGTGCCGGAATGTCATCAACTGTACAGTGGGACTAGGAATGAATGTCCTTTACCTCATGTTTAAGGAGTAAACAGAAAATTCTTGGCATGATGTACTGCATATATTAAATATTCAATAAAACATTACCATAAAATAACAGTGAGTTTATTTGGCTATCAAGACACTTCTTTCAGATAGATAAATGTAGTTTTATTATCCTCTTTTGAAGAAGATGAAAACTGGAAAATCATATTATTTACCTATGGCTGCATAGTAAGTTGAATAGTTAATATTCAGCTCCCAATGTTCGGATTTCATACCCAGATATAATTTTACAATTCCTGAGATTCGTTATTTTTCTGAGGATCTTGCATCTCTTATTTAGTGCTATGACTATAAATAATTTAGGAATAATTCATTCTTCCTCTCTTTCCCTTACCGCATACATCCATAAAACAAAGCCTATCAGCTCTAGTTCCAAAATATATACTGATCTATCCACTACTCCCATCTAGACTTCTAGACGTCACCTGTTCAAAGCCATTATCATGTCACAACTGAACATCAGCAAGAGTCAACTCACCCTTTCCCCATTTCCCCAACCATAACACAATACAAATCCCTTATAGTGTCCTAGAAAGGCTGACACAGTATTCCTCTGCCTATGACTTCTCTTCACCTCTCAATAACCCATCCCCATTGCCCAGGCCAGTAGCCCTCCTTTCTAGTGCCAGCTTAATGGCTTTCCCTGACTGCCCAGAATGCCTTTTCCTCCTATCCCAGCTCTTTCCATGATTGGATCCTACTTGAGATTCGGGAATAAACTCAAAAATGTCTCTAGTGTGAGGCTGCTCTTGTCCCTGAACACACAATCCAAATTAATCTCTTTCCAAATCACATGCTTCTGTTTTACTTTCTGTACAACACATATAACTCCATAAAAGTATCCAGTTTGATCATGTATTTGTTTATTTTTCTCTGTTTTCCTCTCTTAGAATGTAAGCTCTAGAAAATTCATCTATCATATTCCTTACTGAATGCCCAACATGTAGAACATACGAGGTGTAGTTTAGGTCTCCCATGAGTACTTGTTGAAATAAGAAATTAACTACACTCCCTGAAGCTTTTTTGAGTCAAAGAATACACTTAAGAATATTCATGTCCTCTATGGCCATGCCACCCTGAACATGCTCAATCTCATCTGATCTCAGAAGCTAAGCATGGTCGGGCCTGGTTAGTACTTGGATGGGAGACCACCTAGGAATACCAGGTGTTGTAGACTTAAAAAAAAAAAAAAAGAATATACATGTCCTGCAATGGTATTTCCAAGGAACAAGATATTCATTTGAGTGTCTCTCACAGTAGGGGCAAGTCAATAAAGGCAAAAAAGAATCTGCATACTAATATTAAATAGTATTATGCAATAACAGTAGTAACAATCACAATGCATTGAATGTTCAGAAATTATCCAAGATGGTTTAAGGAAAATTTATGTATGTGCTATCACTTAATTCTACAACAAAGCTTGAAGTGTACATTACTGTGCCTATTCTACAGACAAAACTCTGAGGCTCAGATGAGCTGTATCTCAGTCACCCTACCACCAGGCGATAGAGATAATATTTAACCCACATTTATCTGGCTCCAAAGATACATTACTTGTAAAATCTCTTTCATGGAGCAACCTGCTATCTTCTCAGTGTCCGCTTGTTATTTTCAATGATAAGTAATTTTGCTAATTCCATGAGAATAAAAAACTTCTGCACTATCCATCAACAATGTATCTGCTTCTGAAAACTGGTAGAAAGCAGTATCCCTGGATCAAAACACACCACCAAACTCCTTATTATCCTTACAGTTTTAAAGTCCCGCAGAGCCACAGGAAGATTTAGGTTTTATTTTGCTATAAGGCCTCATCGTAGAAATACAAAGATGCAGTAAAAGCAAATGTTTCAACACTGTGATCACTAGTCACACAGAAACTCTGATGGGGACAGAGGGAAATGAGTGTGGGGCCTGAGGAGGGGATCGTGTCAGTGTTTCCCACTGAGCAGGATGAATGAACGGGTCTTATGAGGTTGAACATCCGTAATTGGGGTCACAGCACTGAATTTATTACTATTTTCTACTCACTGAAAGGCTCTCTCCTATGGTTTCATTTCATTTTCAGCTCCTTGTATTTTAAACATTGAATGAAATGCAAATGCGACATTTAAACTTTCAAAGGGATGTTGAAAATGAACAGCTACGTGTAGAGAGTATTTGGTACGAACTGGTGGAGTAGTGAGAGAAAAGGTTATTACATCCAAAGGAAATCTAACTGAAGAAAAGCAAGAAAATAAAAACAGACTAAGTTTCTCACATAAATGGGAAAACAGAATGACTATAGAAGGGAACTGAATATAAATCTGTTCCCTCCTCAAGCTGTTTGAAAAAAATCATATGCTGGGAAAACTGAAAAATTTTATCTTAGCTAGGAAAATATAGAGTCTCTTTTCCTGGGTTGATTGATGAGATAAAGAAGGTTTGTGTGAGAAATATCTCAATCCCTTTTTACAAATAGTATTTTAATCTTCTGCTACTAATTCAAGAAGACTTTGAAAATATTGCATTTTGAGGGGGTGGAGGAAGAAGTTTGATACTTATCAGTGACAACTATAAGTAGAAAAATATGCATACGTTTATATTTATAGAAAATGTCTGTGAACGTTCTAAACTGATGAAAAAACTGTATAACTCAAAATAGTAGGCAAATAATTTCATAACGTAGTAGGACCAGAGGATATGTAGCTAAAAAGTAACTGCAATAATAAGTAATATCTCCTGTGAAGGCAGCAAGTCCAGAAAAGTCCAGTGATTTATCTAATAACTGTTGCAGAAGATGTTTTACACAATGAAGAGATCAGGTAAATGGGAAGGGTAAAACTGTCCAGTCTAAAGGGACATTATTATAGATGGGAGTCCAGGACAACATGGTAAATACTGCATGTTAGTCCATATTTAATTGAGGGGATAAAAAGCTACTCAGAATGAAGTTGGTTCTCAGATCCTCTCCCTCTCAGAATTCCTTATGGAGTATTCACATTTGACCATCATCTGCCATTGAGCCTCATGGTCTGCTAGAATTCTAGCACAGCCTCTCTTGTTTACCCTTTCCCACTTTCTTTCATTCCGTCACCTCTCTTTAATTAGAGCACATTAAGTAGTTATTGGGGGTGATAGGAAGAAGCAGCTAGGTTAACACTATGAACATACTTTTTCAAGAGGTCAACTTCTGTTTGAGAAGTTCTGCCTTTTTGTTACTGGTTCCTAAGCAGCTCTGAGACATAAGGACTCATTGCAAAGACACAATTAAGAGCATTCTTAGAGATTTAAAGTTCAAATGTTATATGTATACATTGCAACAGTCTCTCTTGGTGTAGGTGGCATTCTGCCTTCCCCACAAAACAAAATGTAGGAACAGTAGAATCAACAAAACACCAGCCCTGTTCTTTAACAGCCTCTCAAAAGATTATGCCAGTGATATTCTGCAAACACCTGGAAATGATTTGTCATGGCTGCAACATGGCCCAAATGTCTTTGCATAAATATCACTGGATCATGAGCTGTTCAAATGTCAGATCCTTGGCCTATTCAATGTGTATCTCATGAGAGAATGGAATCCTGAGTTGCAGAATGTGTGACAATCTTGGAATGCTTGTTGTTGCTGGTCCCATTGTTTTCATTGGGATTCTCAATTCAAAATAGCCCAACCTAGCTTCAAAGTTATTGATGAAGCTTCCGTACTATTATTGCTCACTCCTCAAAAATGTTCTTTCCCTTCCAGAAAAGTCCACTATCTCATTTTCACTCAACTGTCATCCTAGAAGTCGGTGGCATCTTTTTCCTGGGGAGGAAAATGGAGTCAAATAAGAGGTCGTGCCCCTGTCAAATTTCGCCCTTTAGAACAATGAATCAATCATGTTATCTCAGTCATTCAGGAATATCCATAGATCAGCCTTGGGCCTCAGTATCCTATAGGGAAATGAACAGCAACAGTGGCTGGCAAGTATCTAACGCTTGATCACCCCACTGATTTTTTTTTTTTTTCCCCACAGATCACAGACCCAGCTTTACTCACTTGCTGTAATTTACTTCTCAATTTTCCTTTCTGTAAAATGGCATTAATAAGTACTCTTTATGCATCATAGGATGGTTATGAGGATGGGAAGAAGTGAGTTGTAAATATAAATTCCTATCCAAATTGGCATTCTCATTCTTGCACGTCTAATTGTAAAGGTGTTATAAAGCTACCCGGGCTATGTTGAGGGCCCTTCTGTGTTGGAGCAATACTGTAATGCCCAGTACTTTCACTGTGTTCTTGCTTTGGTATGATTTAAAGTTTCCACTGGACCCTTCTCCTATTTATCCCCTGATTCTCTGGTCAGGCCCCTCTATCTTCCATTCTTGAACATCAGAAAAGCAAGGTACAACCATCAAACACAATTCTAAGCAATTACCTTTGATCAACTACCCACTCTTACCCTCATACAATAGTTTCTCTCATCTTCTGGGCACAGCCATCTCTACCTCTGATCCCTTCAACTCAACAATTTTATAGAGTTCCTGCAGTCTCTTAATTATTTTTCCAGTCTCTCTTCCCTGGATCCTAGTGTCTTGGTTTGCTTTAGTGATATCTATCATATTCCAACCACAGATAGCAAAAATTTATCCAAAAAAGAATCAAACTTTAGTCACTCGAAAATATGGTATTATTATTATTTACTATTATTATCTCACTCTTTCTTCATTTTAACCTAGCTTATATTTAGTTTATGACTCAATCTTTCACTTGGCTACTTACTACTAGCCACAAAAGCACAATAGCAAAAGAGCTCATTCCTCCTGGCATCCCAGTGCTTGGGCTCAATAAATTTAGATTTAGAAGATGTCAATGGGCTGTGCCACTGAGATAGTTGCTAGACTGGTGATAGAGATGGTCACTATTCAGATGTTTCCTTAGATGTGGAGGGAGCTCCAATAATTTCATATTTTTCACCTCCTTCTACTCATTCACCGCTTCACATGAGTAGAGAAGTTATTTAATCTGACTGATGTATTTAAAAGACAAAATAGCCACATGCATACACACACGCATATCCTTTCTCTTCTGCAACCTGCTAAAATATCTATACTCAGGCCCTCACATGGAGAAGTGTACAGTTTTGCATCACTTCTTGTGACTAGGTTGGTAAATCTGACTACTTTTGAGTTTCAATATTAGGAAGCCTACTTTCTGCCAATGTAAAATATCAACTTTAAAGTATAAAACTGGGACTTTGGTTCTGTATTAGTGTGATATGGCTACCTTAACCAAATAAAATACTAGAGGGCTTAAACAACAGAAATTAATCATTGATTTTCTCACACTTTTGAGGCTAGAAATCCAAGATTAAGGTGTCAGTATGTTTGTTTTTTCCTGAGGCCTTTCTCCCTGGCTTGCAGGTGGCTGCCTTCTTCCTGTGCCCTCAGATGGCCTTTTTCTCTGTGTGTGTACGGCTATTGTCTCCTTCTCTTCTTAAAAGGCCACCAGGCATATTGGGTTAGGGCTCTACCCTTATGACTTCATTTAAACTTAAATACCTCTTAAAAGTCCCTATCTCCAAATACAGTCACATTCCAATGTACTGAAGGTTAAGGCTTCAATATATGAATTTTGTGAGGATACCATTTAGTCCAGAATGGAAAACCATGGGTCTTGCTCTCAGCTGTTTCCAATTCCTTTGTTTGGATAGGATAGTATAGGTGAGTCATTTTGGAGACCTCAGTCGCTTTACAGAGTACTTTTCAATCTTATTTTCATAATCTGCCATAAGGAAACTTCTGTGGGCCCCCTATGGAAGATCATAACACCGTCTAATATCTAAAATATTTTGGTGATAAGATTCAACTTTTGCCCTCTCGGGGGTGGTTTTGCATGCAGTAGAGATAAAACAGAGAGCAGAGACAAAGTGCAATCACCAGGCGATATGACTCATTTCAGGGCTCCTCAGCCTCTCCCAAGGCAGTACTATAAAATCTCAGCTCTGGGGACCTCAGAGTGGGATGGTCCACTCTGAGGTCCCCAGAGGCAGAGCTGCAGCAATGTAAACTTTATCATCTATAAAATCACTGTGTCCTCAGAATGCCCACCCCTCTGAAGTAGGTATCACAGGTAATGATTCCTACCTTACAAATGAGGACACCAAGGGCTAGAGACTTCAGTGATTTATCCAAGGTCATATATCCAGATAGAATCATCCAAGGAAACTGATAACTTCTGACTCTAAGTTTGCTGTGAAATCCACTAATTCAAACTGTCCCTAATAAGGGTTATAGTTTTCTTCTTTCCTCCACCTCTCCCCTCCTCCATTCTACTGTATTTCTGCCCTCGACCTCACTTACTCTCCACTTCCTCACCATCACTGTGGTTTTGAAGTTTGTAAGTCATTTGGAGATCAACTTCTCAAGCATCAAGACATTCTTGTGCTAAACAAGTCTGCAGTACATAAGGCACAGAAAGGATTTACATCTTTGACTTTCTTCCAGCAGATATTACTTATCTTAAACTGCCAGCAGAGCCTTGTCTATGTGAAGTGTGTGACAGTGAAGAATAGCTTTTTTGCTGCATTGCCTGGCTTGCACGGGTAAAGGAATCCCGGAGTCACCGTTTGATGGAATAAATATTCAAGAACATGTCTGGGAAATCTGGGCAAGGGGGTTGAGGTATAAGACCTAATCTTAGGGACGATGAAAATGATTCCCAATTCACTGAACCCTTGCAATGACTTTGTGGAGATTTGGCAAGGGAGCCAAAGAATATATATATGAGAGATGTTTTATCTAACCTTCCTTTAGACCCCTATATGCCAAATATTTCCCAGGAAAGCTGTCCTTGAATTACATATCATGAGAGGAAAAAGTTTGCTTATAAATTGGTCCTTTAAAATTTGAAATCAATTCCAGTTGTGTCTTGTAAACAAAACTGTGATGGGTGGTCAATACTGATGGTGGCTGGATATATATCCCAGCAGTGTCTTACATGCATGAGACAGTCAAAAATAGTAATTCATATTAATTGCAGGCCTGATACAGACATACATATTTATTGCCTAGTATTATTATTTTTTAGTTCCACAGCACGGCATATCCTGAGTGTTAAAGCGGAGGTCTGCATTTTAGAGCATACCTGTGGTACAATAAATTCACTATCCTTAGCACAAAGTAGAAAATATCAGTTGATGGACCTATTTTCAAACAAATTCACAGGGAATATCTAGAAATTCTCAGATTTAATAATTAAAATTACTAAATGTAGAAGAGATCTGATTGATTTAACAGCAGTAGTTGAATTGAAGTCAAAATATATTTTTCTTCACAAATTTGATAAAACGTTTAAAGTTCTATTGGGTTATTGCAGTATTTGCCTATCGACAACAGGAAATGTTTCAAAATTGTACAAAAGGGCTAGTTACACCAATACCAATTTAATTTCAATGGATCATGAGCAAAAGATTATTTTGTATTTTTAATTTTAACATGTGACCTCTGTATTCACTCTTTTTTAAGCTTTGAATTTCTTCGGAATGAGATGTAAAGTGGAACTGAACTCAAGGATTAAATCTTCATACAAACATTAGTTCAAAAATCTCACTTTGATATGTATGAAAATGTGTTAAAAAATAAAACATTTGATAGACACATATTTTTCAACATAAGCATAAGCATAGTGTCAAGCACTAACATAATATAAACTATTTTGAGGATTTTAGTCACAGCACATATGTACTTTTTTCCTTTCCTTCTACTTCAACATCAAATGCTAGCAGCAGAAGATCCACTTTAGAATAAATCAAGAGAATGTGGGTATACCACTCATTGTGACATATATGTATTATTTTTTTCTTTCTATTTTATTCTATAAAACTTTTCTTTTTAAATTTTTAAATTAAATTTTTAATTACAGTTGACATCCAATGTTATATTACTTTTAGGTATATAGCATAATAGTTAGACATTTATATAACCTACAAAGTGATCCCCCAGAGTCTAGTACGCACCTGACATCATACATAGTTATCACAATATTATCAACTATATTCCCTGTGACTATTTTGTAACTGCCAATTTGTACTTCTTTATTCCTTTAAGTCTTTTATCCACTAACCCAATCACCCCCACATCTGACAACCATCATTTTGTTCTCTGTATCTATGAGTTTGTTTCTGTTTTGTTTGTTTTGTTTTTTAGATTTCACATATAAGTGAAATCTTATGGTATTTGTATTAAATATAGATCGATCTATATTTAATTTTTTGAGGAAACTCCATATTATTTTCCACAGTGGTTGCATCAATTTGCAATCCCAATGACAGTGCATGAGAGTTCCCTTTTCTCCATATCCTCACCAACACTTGTTTGTTACTTTACTGATGATAGCCATTCTGACAGGTTTGAAGTAATATCTCATTGTGGTTTTAATTTGCAATTCTCTGATAATTAGTGACATTGAGCAACTCATCATATGTCTTTTGGTCATGTATGCCCTTTTCAGAGAAATGTCTATTCAAGTACTCTGCTCATTTTTGAATTGAATTGTTTTTGTTGTTGTTGTTATTTGGGGGGGGGGCGATTTTTGGTGTTAAGTTACATGAGTCCTTTATAAATTTTGGATATCGATCCTTCATTAGATATATCATTGGTGAATATCTTTTCCCATTTGGTAGGTTGTCTTTTTGTTTTGTCAATGGCTTCCTTTGTCATGTACAACCTTTTCGGTTTGATTTAGTCCCATTTGTTTATTTTTTCTTTTGTATCCCTTGACTGAGGAGATATATCCAAAAAAATATTACTAAGGGCAATGTCAAAGAGTTTACTACCTATGCTTTCTTCTAGGATTTTTATGGTTTCAAGTCTTACATTTAAGTCTTTAGTCCATTTTCAGTTTATTCACGTATGTGGTGTAAGAAAGTGGTTTAGTTTCAGTTTTTGCATGTCTGTCCAGTTCTCCCATCATTTATTGAAGAGACTGTATTTACCCCATTGCATATTCTTGCTTACTTTATCATAGATTAATTGACCAAACAGGGATGGGTTTATTTCCGGGCTCTCTGTTCTGTTCTGTTGATCTATGTGTCTGTTTTTATGCCAGCGCCATGCTCTTTTGATTACTATGGCCTTGTACTATAGTTTGAAATCAGGTAGCATAATACCTCCAACATTGCTATTTTCTCAAGATTACTGCAGCTATTTAGGGTCTTATGTGGATCCATATATATATTAGGATTATCTGTTATACTTCTGTGAAAAATGCCATTGTTATTTCGGTAGGGATTACACTGAATCTATTGATTGCTTTGGGGCAGTTTAACAATTTTACTTCTACTTATCCATGAGCATGGTCTATACTTCCATTTATTTTCATCTTCAATTTCTTTCTTCAGTGTCTTATAATTTTCCAAGTATAGATCATCCATTTCCTTGGTCAAATTTATTCTGAGGTATTTTTTTATGCAATTGTAAATGAGACTGTTTTCTTAATTTCGCTTTTTGTTAGTTTGGTATCGGTATATAAAAATGCAACCAATTTCTGAATATTAATTTTGTATCCTGCTACTTTCTGAATTCATTTATCAGTTCTAATTTTTTTAATGAAATGTTTAAGGTTCTCTGTATGGAGTATTTTGTCATCTGCAAATAATGACAGTTCGACCCTTTCCTTTCCAATTCGTATAACTTTTTTCCCTTGTCTTATTGTTGTAGCTATGGCTTCCAATACTAAGTTGCATAAAAGTGGTGAAAGTGGACATCTTTGGTCTTGTTCCTGATCTTAAAGAAAACAATTTTAGCTTTTCCCTGTTGGTTGGGATGTTGGCTGTGGGTTTGTCATATATGGCCTTTATTTTGTTGAGGTATTTTCACTCTATTCCCACTTTGCTGAGAGTTTTTATAATAAATGGATTTTAGACTTTGTCATATGATTTTCTGCCTCTATTGATATTATCATATGATTTTTATCCTTCATTTTGTTTAAGTGGTATGTCATGTTAATTGACTTGTGGATACTGAACCAAACTTCCATGTCAGGAATAAATCCCACTTATTCGTGGTATATCACCCTTTTAAAGGATTGCTGAATTTGGATTGCTAGTATTTTGTTGAGGATATTTGCATCTATGTTCATAAGAGTTATTGGCCTATAATTTTCTTTTCTTGAATTACTTTTGTCTAGTTTTGGAATCAAGGTGATGCTGGTCTCATAAAATAGGCTTGGGGGCCTTCCCTTCTTTTCAACTTTTTGAAATAGTTTGACAAGGATAGATGTAAAATCTTTGAATGTTTGGTAAAAATCACCTGTGAAGCCACCTGGTCTAGGACTTTTGCTTGTTGAGTTTTTTATTACTGGCCTTGACTTTGTTAGTAGTCATAGGTCAGTTCAGATTTTCTGTTTCTTCTTGACTCAATCTTGGAAGATGGTATGTTTCTAGAAATTTATCCATTTCTTCCAGATGGTCCAATATGTTGGTATATAATTGCTTGTAATATTTTCTTATAATCCTCTATTTCACTTATTTCTGGTCTAATCTTTATTATTTCCTTCCTTCTACTCATGTTTGGCTTTGTTTGTTCTTTTAGTTTCTTTAGGTTTAAGGTTAGATTATTTATTTGAGATTTTTCTTGTTTCTTGAGGTAGGCCTGCATTACTGTGAATTTCTCTCTTAGAACTGCTTCCATCCTGTTCCATAGATTTTGGGTCATTGTGTTTTTATTTTCATTCGTCTCAAGGTATCTTTTGATTTCTTCCTCGATCTCATTTTTAACCATTCACTATTTAGTAGCTTCTTATTTAGCTCCTGTGTTTGTGTGTTTTTCAATTTTCTTCGTTTAGCTGATTCTATTTTCATAACATTTCGATAAAAGGTGCTTAATATGACTTCAATCAAATTTATTGAGAGCTGCTTAACATATGGTCCATCCTGAAAAATGTCCCATGTATACTTGAAGAATATGCACATTCTGCTGTTTTGGGGTGAAATGTCCTGAAAATATCAATTCGGTCCATTTACTCAAATGTATCATTTAAAGCAACTGTTTCCTTTTTGATTTTCTGTCTGGATGATCTATTCATTTATGTTAGTGGAGTAATAAAGTCTCCTACTATTACTATATTACTGCCAATCTTTATCTTTAAGTTAGTCAATATTTGTTTTATATATTTAGGGTGCATAAGTATTTATGTTACATCCTCTTGTTAGATTTATTCCTTTATCATTGTAAAATGTCCTTTGTCTCTTGTTATAGCCTTTGTTTTAAAGTGTATTTTGTCTGCTGTAAGTATTGCTACCCCAGTTTTTTGTTTGTTTCCATTTGCCTGAAATAACTTTTTCTACCCCTTTACATTCAGTCTGTGTGTATCTTTTGATCTAACATGGGTCTCTTGCAGTCGGCGTATGTGTAGATCTGTTTTCTTATCCAAAAGACCCTATGTCTTTTGATTAGAGCATTCAATACATTTGCATTTAAAGTAATTGTTGATAGATATATAGTTATTGCCATTTCGTTATTCATATTTATCTTTTTAAATTTTCTTCATCTTCTTAAAGAAGTCTCTTTAACATCTGTTGTAATGTTAGTTTGGAAGTGATGAACTCCTTTAGCTTTTTCTTGTCTGGGAAGCTCTTTATCTCTCCTTCGATGCTAAATAATAGCATTTCTTGGTAGAGTAAACTTGATTGTAGGGTCTTGCTTTTTATCACTTTGAATATATAGTACCATTCCTTTCTAGCTTGCAAGGATTCTGTTGTGAAATAAGCTGACAGTCTTATTGGAGCTTCTTTGTATGTTACTAATTGTTTATTGATTCTTTTACGATTTTCTCAGTGTATTTAACCTTTGGCATTTTAATTATGATGTGGTGTAGGTCTCTTTGGGTTCATCTTGTTTAGAACTCTTTATACTTCCTGTATTTGTAAGTCAATTTCCTTTGCCACACTACAAACGTTTTCCATCATTATTTCTTCAAATAGGTTTTCAATCCCTTGCTCTCTATCTTCTCTTTCTGGTACACCTACAATGTGAACGTTGTTAAGTTTGATGTCGCCCCAGAGTTCCCTTAAATTATCCTCATTTTTTTAAATTCTTTTTTATCTTTGCTTTTTTGATTGGGCATTTCCACTACTTTGTCTTCCAAATCATGGATTAGATCCTTTGTCTCATCTAATCTGATGTTGGTTCCATCTAATGGATTCCTCATTTCAATTATTGTATTCTCATTTCTTACTAATTCTTTTTTATAGTTTCTATCTCTTTGTGTAAGTTATCACTGGATTCACCTTTTCTTCCCTTGAGTCCATTGAGTAATGTTTTGAACTCTGTATATGATAGATTGCTTGCCTCCATTTTGTTTAGTTCTTTTTCTAGAATTCTGTCCCGTTCTTTTATTTGAGACATTCTTGTCACTTCGTTTTGGCTTTCTCCCTGTGTTTTTTTTCTATGTATTAGGTAAATCTTATGCATCTACCAGTCTTAGCAGGTGGCCTTATGTAATAGGTGTCCTGTGGGACTCAGTGGCACAATCTTCCTAGTTACCTGAGCGAGGTGCTCCAGGAATGTCACTTGTGTGTGCTGTGTGTGCACTCTTGTTATAGTTGAGCCTTGATTGATCTTGGCACATCAGTAATTGGGAATGACCCTCAGGCTGACTGGCTGTGAAGATTGGCCATGACTTCAGAAGATAAGCTTTTCTTCAGGGGCTGACCCCACAGAGCAGGATTGACTTTATTCAGAATCTGGTGTCTGTCGAGTCTATCCTTTTGGTGTGTTATTAGTGGAGCTAATTGGGTGGTGCTCTGGTGTGCTCTGAAGCCAGGCACTTCTGAGGAAAAGCCCCTAAAAGAGGTTTGGGTTGGTGCCCTAGTTGGGTGGGGCAGGGTCTCTTAGAATGGCCACAGTAGGTCTAGTGGTGTTACTAAGGTTGATGGAGACTCAGATTTGCGGCCACCTAAGCCTACAGACTGCGTAGCAAGAAGGTTCAACAAAGGAACAATGGTCCTGGCGGCACTTAGTCCAGGAGAGAGCTGCCCCTCCCTTGCCCTAAAGCCAGACAATTCAATTTCTCCCAATTGTCCTGTGTGCTTTTCAAGCTGCTATTCCATTGATGGAGACTAGAGCAAGTGTTTGTGAGCAACTGAGTCTGTGTTTGATCCCTTTAAGAGAATGATTGGGTCTGCAGCAGCCCTGCATCTTACCCAGATGGAGTCCCTGGTGATTTTCACAGCCATATGTGTGGGGACTACTCTTCCCAGCATTCGTACTCCAGACTGGGAAGTCTGGTATGGGGCTGAGACATCTCACTCCTCAGGGGTACTGCCACAGCCAAGATATACCTCTTGATTCTTAACTGCCACATGTCTGTGTGGGTCCCATTCATTTCATGTCTATATCCCTCCTACTAGTCTCAACATGACTTCTTCATATCTTTAGTTATAGAGGTTCTGTTCAGCTAGTCTTCAGGTGGTTCTCGAGGGTGATTGTTTTATAATTTAGTTGTAGTTTTGTTATAGTCATAGAAAGAGGACAGCACAGTCTTTATCTACTCTGCCATCTTGACTGAAAGTTCTGACATATATGTATTCTTAAAATGTTTAACAAAAATCCATTCCATATATTATTTTCCATTCTAAGTGTGCATGGGAAGCTCACAAACATTGGTTTATCCTTAGCTCAACTCCTCATTTGTGGCAACGATGGATTCAAGAGTTCCAGATCTCATAGAGGTAATGACACAACATTCAAGGGACACAGTGTTCCAGTGAAAAAGCAAGTAAAGTTATTTCCAGCAGCACTAAAGGACACTGTTTTCATATTAGTTATGCATCCATAAATGAACCAGTGTAGAACTAACTGTGAAGTCAATGCCACATAAGCTGCAGGGCTGAGAATAGGGTTTGTTCCTTAAAAGAAAATATAGGTGGTATTGGTGAAATAAGAAGAAACTAGATAAATG
Source organism: Pteropus vampyrus (assembly GCF_000151845.1). NCBI lineage: Eukaryota > Metazoa > Chordata > Mammalia > Chiroptera > Pteropodidae > Pteropus > Pteropus vampyrus. The sequence continues at coordinate 10,781,112 of NW_011888810.1, forward strand.
GCAAAGGAGTCAACATTTTCCCCTTTACAGCTACCACATCTGAATTACTGGTAGTCGGTCCAGGGTATCTGTATTTTTAACAAACCTGCTAGATGATTCTAATTGGCATTAAACTTTAAGAACCATCGTTTGTGTACAGTCCCTGTAGTTCTAAAGACATCTTTAATATCTCCTGGAAGAGAGAAAACTAACTAACATTTGATAATCTGCCAAAGTGATGAATATTGTAAGGCACTGGAAAGGGAGGAAGAGGTAGCCACGTGACTCTACTCGTAGAAATCTCCACTGTGTTTGTGTGTTCCCAATCCCTAGGTGTTCTGAAGACCCTCAGTGCAGGAGCTGACTGAGCAAGGAGAACCCCGGAAACAGCCGCTCCTTTCACCAGAAACACCACTTTCAGCTGGTTTATGTTTTACATTTCCGTACTGGAGTGGCATTTTCAGAAATTATTCTGTCGCTAGGGGAGAAAATGTCTTAACATTTTGGGTCATTGATTTTGAATAGGTAGAAACCAAGGCACAGAAAGGCAAACTGAAGACCAGGTTATGAATTCAGATCCCCTGACTCTCAATGCAGTGTACCTTCCAGCTTGGATTTCGGAAGACTGAAGAGGACAGGGTATAAAATCTACTTTAGAGAAAACTGTCTCAAGCAGGCAATCCATTCCAGCTAAGGTACACTACATATGGGATCTACCTTACTTCATGAATCACCACATCTTTGCTAAAGCTGCAATCTACTTGGCTATACACATAAAATGTAGCCCATCCGTATATGAGCAGATATCTGGATACAGAAGCAGAAACATTGAGAGGCAGGCAGGAAGGAAGTTACCTGGTTTGTCTCTCTTTGAATGTCATGCTAAAGTCACCAGGTCCAAGTACCTACATATAAATATGCTTATTTTTTTTTTATTGTTCATTCAGTTCTCTTTTAACTGACATTTTATCAAAACCAGTAAAGAAATTATTGAATATATCAATCAAAAGTCTCTAAAAGGGTTTCTCAAACTAGAATATATTGATATATACATATTTTTTTATTTGATGAGTCCTTGCTGTCAGCCTGTACATTATAGCAGGGGGCCTTGCGCTGTAGACCAGTACCAGTCCGTGGCCTGTTAGGAACTGGACCGCACAGCAGGAGGTGAGTGGTTGGTGAGTAAGTGAAGCTTCATCTGTATTTGCAGCTGCTCCTCAGCACTAGCATCACCGCCTCAGCTCCACCTCAGATCATCGCGTATTAGATTCTCATAGGAGCACTGGTCTGTGGTGCCAAAAAGGCTGAGGACTGCTGCATTATAGGATGGTTAGCAGAATCCCTGGCCTCTACACACTAGATGCCAGTACACCCATCACACCCTCCCCACACTTGTGACAATCGAATGTCCCCTGGGATCATTATCAAATCCTTTCCAGTTGAGAATCGTTGATATGTATGGGAGAATTAAGTATGCCTATATTTCTGGGTAAGATAAAGCATTTTAATCAGTAGATTAAAATGGCCGCATGTAATCCTTTGAGGGCCTGATTAGAAAAAGGCAGAGAAAGGAAGAATTTACTCTCTGCCTGTTGCCATGGACTAAATAGGACTTATACCACCTGCATTCTGGTTCTCAGGTCTTTGGACTCAGACTAGAACTGCATCCCTGGCTTTCCAGGGTCTCTAACTTGCAGACAACATATCATGGAATTTCTCAACCTCCATAATCACGTTATATATGTATGTATGTATATGTAATATATACTTTATATATAGTATATCACATATGTGTATATATATGTGTGTATATACGTATATATGGGTGTATTATACATATATAGAGAGACACAAGGGAGAGAAATGAAGGGAAATATTGGTTCTTTATTGCTTGTGTTTTTCTGTAAAACCATGACTAATACATTGCTCTTGTTATAAGAATTTTCTCTAATTATTGAGTTTTAATTAACTGATCTCTAAAAATGGTGTTTTTTTTTTTATTTCCCATGAACTCTGCAAAATGCTAGTTGGACTATGAGATTCCACTCTATCGCCTTAACCCAAGTTCTCTGTATCTGTGTTTGCTCAGGTAGATCCTTCCTCTGATGCAACTATCATGGCCTACTGCATTTTCTGTGCCTTGATGCATTAGCCATGTTTGTCTCTGATAGGAAAAAGAAAAAGAAAAAAAAAAAAAAGATAAGTTTAAAAAATGACTTTGCACAAGAAAATGTCCAGCTACTTTGAAAATATTTTTAAAAATTGAATTCTCCAATGAGCCTAAATATAGGCCACATATAACTCTGGCAATACCCTTGAACATCCTCCAGAAAAGACAACACAGAACTAATTCAGAGCATTATCCTTTCATTAAGTTAAATCCCAACATGTGGATTCTTCTTTTTCTTTCAAATGTTCTCTGCTATTCCATATCCCTCTATGCACAGGATTTATTTAGTGCTTGAAATATTCTTGGCACAGCACAGGCCCTGGAGTTGTAAACTGGATTAGGTGGAGTCTTCTTTCACAGTCGATTATGGTGACCAGTATTGTGAATAGCAATACATAAATCAACAGGCTAGTATTATGTTACAGAGGAGGGATACCCAATTGTTCCGGAGACCTGAGAACTATTTCAGAGAAGAAAGAAGTTTAAAGAAAAAGTATAAATTTACCAAAGATAAAAGTGAAGGAAATTACATACTGATGAAACAGTATATATTGAGGCAAAGAGATATGGAAACACATAATATTTACAGTGAAGAGTATGTTTCTCAAATATTTGGTAACAGGAAGGCAAGTGACATGAAGATGCCTAGCTAGGAGCAGGTGGAGCTAGAAAGAAATGTTTAATAGACCCAGATGAGAACAGTAAATATTCACTGGAAATTTTTAGGTAAGGGTGACATCAGACATGTAATTTTAGGAACATAATGCTAGCATCATAAGACAGATAAAAGAAGTTAAAACAGAGATAAAGGTAGAAGACTAAATATAATAACTGCTCAAAAATTCAAGTGGATTTGGTGAAACCTAAAGGAAAGCACTGGCAGGATAGCTGTCATGAAAGTTTGAATCCGTGAGATAAAATGTTTTGGTCTTTGTAGCTGATTGAATGAAGTGGTGAAGGGAGGGGTGAGGAAGTGGGGATGGCTTCCTGGCTTTAATCATAAGTGATCTCAGAGAACATAAAGCCAATAAACCATATTTAATCTTTTAATTTCTGTGAACGGTTTATGTTAGAAACATTTGGTAATTATTAACGGCACAGATTTACAAGTTCGTGAATGCCATGTAGAATAGGCTCCTTTACAAAATTAAAGTTTTGAAAAATTCCTATGATTCTATCACTTTTCTCTTTGAAAATGAGAGTTCTCTGAAGCACATCGTAGAAGTTCTTCTACCTTATGCGCAGGTTTCTCAGGGGGTTCTTTCTGAACTAATTGTCTGTGTTATCTCCATCTCAATGATCCAAAAAACTGTATATTTAGTAATCATAACCATTTACTTGTTGTAGAGACATCTTCCGAACAGCTACATATCTAAGGCCAAAGAGACAACTTGAGCTCTCTCAGATTTTCTATTAAAGAAATGCTACAGACAGATAAGAAAGGAGTAGGCATTGTGGTACTATATTTTGGTTGTTGATTTTTTTTTTTATTACTTACTATAGAAATTGGGAAATGTCTAATCTTATCAGCTTCAGAATGACTCTTTCAAAGTAATTTGGTTCCAAGGTTTGATATTCTCTTACCCTGGTAATGCACATCACATTTCATCCTCACCTTTTAGCACTATAATTTGATAATGATGCAGAAGCTTGTGAGAGCAACAATTTCAATCCCTGTAGAGATGAGAGATAATAAGACTCAGAGATAAACTGATTTTTCTAAGGTCATACAAAAATGAATTTTAAATAAAGAGAATAATTGGACAATTAAAGGTCCGATCTAGGGCTTTGCCTTCTAAGATCTCTAACAAAAAAAGTGAAGAAAATAATGAGATGGAGAGGCATTTGAGTCTGAGATATTAAGCTTCAGCCATGGGGTATGTACCCATTGAAAAAGCTCAGAAAAGATTGGTTTTGAAGACCAGGAAAGAAATTATTATCAGAATGACTTTTCCACAGAAAGGAGTAAAGTAAATACATGGCATAAGGCTGAAAAATAGATTCTAGATGACCAGTTCATTCAACATATTATGTTTTAGCTAGTCAAAGTGAGTGATGTGGAAAGCACGTAACAAGCCAAAGGAAGAATCCACACTTAGAAGGGATGTCTCAGAAGAAAACATAAGGCTGGTGGAATGGTAGATACCTTAATCATGTGCCTGTTTTCAGAGTTACCCCATGAGCATACTGAGGTCCTGAATTCTGTGTTTTTATAATGGCAGACAGACTGGTGAGACCTAGCTACAGTCTAAAGGTTGCCGCTTAGCATTAGTTTACTAAGAACATCTCTAAATATTATCTTATTCTAAATGATGGAATAGGGGTGTAAGAAGCACATGACTTAGGTATGTATTGGTGTCTTCTTACCCCCTTTCTCTTTTCCCAGCTCCCAAAATAATAGCATTGTTAAATTTTTGTTTCCTTCATCTAGTTATCTACATCAAAAATAATTCTCCAAGAACAGTCATCTCAAAAGACCTGAATACAAATTGTCGGAGTCACTCTTTCAAAAAATTGTGTGTGTCTCTGTGTGTATGTGTTATGTGCATGTATTACGACTATAGCACAGAAGACACATAAAAGATAGTAAAAAAGTGGCTAGTTTCTTTAGTTTCCATGGTTGTGGTGCATAAGAACAATATGAGACTTCAAGTTATCAAATAAATGAGCTTCCAGGTTGCTATCCCCTAGAAACTAATTGAAATTATGTGCTTTTTCAACTTAAAGATTAGCTCTGACAGTGCTTCTGAAAATGAAAAGCGGGAAATAATACTCTACTCATTGTGGCAGTCCACAGCTCAGCTATGGACTCCAGAGTGATCCCTAATGATTGCATTTTTAGTGAATAGCAAATCTCATAAAAAGACAAAGTTCCAAATAACTTTCAGCTTGGCTGCCTCAAATTAAGCAGAGTAACTAGGGTGTTCTCCATTTCATTTTGGTGTTGGAGTTTCAGATGAGATTGCAGGGACCACTCTGACTCAAAAAACAGCACGATCACTTCACACTCACCCAGGAGCTCTCCGACACTCTATGAGCTTGCCAATTTCCCCTTTGTGTGTGTTAACAAGCCAGAAAAGCATGGCACGGAAAAGCTTAAATTTGAAATCATGCCCCTGTGGTAAAATCTGCCAATGTCAGCAACACCTACATCGGCTATTTTCAAGTGAAAGGGTGAACATAGCCCCTTCCTCAACCACAAAACACACTCATCTCCCCACGTTTGCCCTAGCTTGTACCAGGATTAACTTAGAAATGTTTCAATACTTAGTGCTGTTTTATCAAAATCATTTTTTGGCAGTTTACTAACTTTGAGAACAAGAAATAATAATTTTAAAACAGTGGCAGCATACACATGCAAACACAAAAATATACACATAGAAAGGCAGAACACTGCAGGGCATGTAAAAATACCCTTTAGCTTTTGTCTATTTCTTTAGGAAGTTCAGTATTTTTCACTAACGATTTTAAGTCTTCACATTTAATCTCTTATTGAGCCCTGACAATAAGTTAAGTCCCAGCTTGACACTAGATTTACATTTTCACCTCAGGGTTCCTCTCTAGGTCAAAGCTTTCCTTTCTATAAAACAACAGTTAAGACTTAGATCTATTTCTAAGGTCACTTATGTTTAGCTCTAAAAAATGTATTGTGGTATTCCATTAATTAACTTTAGTTTCAAAGATAAACTTTAGAAGCCACTTTATCAGTCCAAAATTAGTATCTTTCAAAAACTTTTATTAATCTCTGCATCCTCCAGTACCTTGGTTGCCTCCCTGAGCTCAGATCCTGACTCAACCACTTGGAATTTCCGTGGTCTCTGTAAATTACTTGTATCTTAATCCTGTTTTCTTATTTATAAACAAGGTTGTTTATCTGCTTGCTACTCAAAGTATGGTCTTGGTTCAGCAGCATCAGCATCACATAAGAGCCTGCCAGAAATACAGAATCTCTGGCTCAACCCCAGAACTTTGAATCAGAATCTGCATTTTATCAAGATTCCCACTTGATTCCCAGGTACATTAAAGTTAGAAAAGCACTAGATTATATAACCATGTCTATTAATACAAAGAAATAACTTACTACGGTCCCTACAAATAGTAAGAGCTAATTAAACATTATTATGCTTAATTAACTCTGTAAATATTAAATGGTCATAATTCAAAAAATCAAAGTAGAGAGGGAGTTGAATATTTTGGATGATGTTTTACAGCATCATTTACTGTCGTCCAAAAAGGAAAAAAAAAAGCAAACAAAAATAAACCAAGAGTCATCAAATAACTGATTTTAATGGAGTTCAAAGGTTAATATGTAATCTTTTAGAGAGGAGAACACACTGAGGACTGGTGATGTTATGTGTTCATTAAAGTAGCAAATTATACAACAAAGTCTTCCTATTCATATATTGCATCTTTCTCCCACCAATTTAGCCTTCGGAAATGAAATTTTAAGTAAACGCTGTTCCTTCTAAATATTCTTTCATGGTTCATTAAGTGAAACAGATAAAGCTAAAACTTTTTAGTACTCACTTGTTTAGTTTCATCTTCTGATACCCTCCCCTACATTCTCCTTTATGCCTCCTACACTTCCCCAAGGGCGTCATTGTGGTCCATGCTTCTATCCATTACACAGAATATTTGCATCCCCTTAAATGTTTTCCTTTCCCATTAACTCTATAAAACTCACTTTTTCTTTAAGTCCCTCCTTGCACGTTACCTCTGTGAAGAAATCCATATTTTCAAAGAAGACTTAATTATTCTATGAGTCTAATAGAGCATAATTTATATCCTCTCTCTAGCTACTGATTAAACTATGCTGGAATCCCTTGCTTATCTGTCCATTTCACCCAGCAAACTGTGCAGTCAGCAAGGGAGTGATCATTTCCATCATTTCCTTAGCTTAAGCACCTAGATTATTGTTTAACAATAGCAGGGGACCTCAAACTTTAGTGTTCAGTGGAAGGTCCCAAAGGCTTGCTAAAATACACATTTTTGGCCCACAACCACAAAGTTTCTGATTTAGAAATTCTGGAGTCAGGCTTGATCATGTGTATTTCTAGCGAGCCCCTAGGTGATGCTGATGCTGTTGGCAAGGACACTGAGAACCTCTGACTTATATTAGGAACTCAGCAAACTTCTGCTGAAAATATGAATTGATATCGATGCGCTTGCAATCCCTGCACTTAATGTCAGGTAGATCTGATGTCAATGTCAGATAGATCTTCCATGTACCAATTCTATACATGGGCATTTTATTTGAATTTTCTTGTTCCTCAGAGTCTTTGTTTTCTATCATTGCTTAACAAACTGCCACAGATTTAGTGGCTTAAAATACATTAAGAACAGTTTGGCAGTTCCTCCTCAAAACAGTAAGCATGGAATTCCCATGTCCCAGCAATTCCAGTCCCAGTTATATACTCAGAACTGAAGACAGATACTCAAATACATGTACACATATATTCGTAGCGGCACTATGCACAATAGCCAAAAGATGGAAACAACTTAAATCACCAGTGACGGGTGAATGGATTAACAAAATGCTATATATCCATTCAACAGAGTATTATTTGGTGATAGAAAAGAATGAAGTACTGACACATGCTACAACGTGGATGAACCTTGAGAACATTAAGCTGGCAAAAGAAGCCAGATACAAAGGTCACATATTGTGTGATTCCGTTTATATGAGATTCCATAATAGGAAAACATATAGAGACAGAAGCGGATTAGTGGTTGCTAAGGGCTGGGGCGGGGGGGGGGGCGGTTGCTGATTGAGCACTGGCTTTCTTTTTGGGGTGATGAAAATGTTTGGAAATAGACAGTGGTAATGACTGCAGAAAATGGTGACTGTGCTAAATTCCACTGAATTAAAGGCTTTAAAATAGTTAACTTTATGTTATGTAAAATTTACCTCAATTAAAAAATGATTTGAGAAAAAAAAATAACCTGTACATTTATTTTTTCAGAGGTTCCATGAGTCAGAAATCTGGGCATATTTTAGCTGAGTCCCCTGCTCGGCATCTCACAGGCTGCAGTTAAGGTATTGGTCAGGCTGCATTCTGACCAGAGGTTTGACTGGGAAAGGATCTTTTTCCAATCTCTCTTAAGTTGTTGGCAGAATTCATTGAAAACTATTTTATTTATGTATATGTTCCATACTTTTCATTATTTTTAAATAAACAAGTTCCCTACTCTGTTTCCATCCTCCCCAGAACTTTCCAAACAGATAATCCTTTTAAGGTATCTATAATGTCACCTCCTAAGCCCTGATCACACCTGATAGACAGAAAATAAGGAGGCAACCAGTGAGAACTTAGAAAACATGGGGACTCGGAGGAAAACCTAATGAACAGCAGTTCAAATGAGTGGACTCTGATGTTAGTAAGGAATTAGGAAGATTATAGAGAAGGACTAAAACGAGAAAAAAAAAGAGTAAACATGTAAAAATAAGTCTCAGAGAAATAAAAGTGGAGAAGTATCTTTTCATAAACACTATGTATGAGATCATTCTAGTCTTTGAATATGTAATACACATAAATGAAAGTCCAAATAGCATCACTACATCTACCTACTGCCTCAAAATTTATATGCCACAACTCTTGAACTACTAACTACAATAATCTCGGTAGGTTTTTTCTATGACTTTATTTCATTTACTTTTAATTCCCCCTCTACTTTGACTGATAGTCTCTGTTCCCATTGCTTTATTTTACCCTCAAACATACTTCTTCATACTTAAAAATCTGAATTCGGGTATCAAGCCTTCCAGAAAGTCTTGCCTGTCCAATCCCCTGCCCAGGCCCAGTGCCTTACTCTGTATTTTTATGCTGCCCTGATAACCTGTGGGTATGTTTTGTTGAATTTACTTGTTTAAATCTGTCTTTCCAGTCACCGACAAGTAAATAAAATAAAAGTTGAATGATGTATGCTCTCATTTTAACCTTCATAGAAAACCTATTAAATAGGTATTATCCTCTGAATCTCACACCCAATAAATAAACTGTCAAATACCCAGCATATCAGCATCAGCCCAGGATTCAAAGCCATATCTTTTATACTATGGTCCATGCTCTTGCCACTCGGCAACATGATAATAGTTTAATTAAAATATAACCTCACAAATAGAAAAATGGTTATTGTCTGGGAAGGGCAGTTACACAAGAAAACCATATAGACCTGACACAGAAAATCAAGAATTCCGATCTCGTCTGATCTTGAAAGCTAAGCAGGGTTGGGCTTGATTAGTACTTAGATGGGAGATCACCTATGAATACCAGGTGCTGTAGGCATATAAAAAACAAACAAACAAATATAACATCTGCATTTTTAATAAGAAAAAGCAAAAGGAAAAAAAGGAAATAAACATTTCTGATTTGTCTGAGAAGTTAAAATACATTCTGTGCAATGAAATCTGTGTTCTTCATACATGCTAGAAAGAGATGTCATAAAAAGAAAAAAGCATAATCCACCCAAAGTGCTATAAAGTCTCTCTTGTGCCCCTATTAATAGAACTCTTAGATGAAAGAAAAAGAGCAACAGTCTTGAATTCAAGTAAAATGAATCCATTTGTCAGACCTGAGGAGCATAACAATTTTTGTATTTTTAACAGTATAACATTGGATATATTACTTAGACCCTCCAGGCTTAGTTTTCACATCTTAAAATGGGCTAGCATGATATCAGTGTCATAGAGTTGTTGTAAATTAGATAATTAATATAAAACAGACATCACAGTATCTGCCACATACTAAATTCTCAGTAAGAGATCATGATAATGAACATAATGACTCCTAGGTCAACCCACCTTTACTCCCTGAGCTACAATGTCCTTAGGTGAGCATGTTTTGCATAATCAAAGGATTGTAGGGAAGATCGTAAATGCTGATTAATTCATTTTTAAGGCATGCTATGCACATACAGGATGATGAAATTCTTAATGTACAACACTCAGGATTATAATAACTTTCTGCTTTTGTTAAGAGAGCCAGTGGGCTAGGAGATTGGGAAGCCTTCATTTCTATCTTGGCCTATTAACACCTTCTTACCATAAAAAGGAGATGCAAGCACAAAGGATAAAACCAAAGAGGAAACATGACCTATTTTATTATCATTATTAGATAGGCTTGTTCTCCAAACTCTAGCACAATGCTCTTAAAGTGAGAAGCTGAGCTCATTTTAACCCTAAAAAGAAAAGAGTTCTCCTTCCATCTATATCTAAATCATACTGGCAAATGGCTGCTTTGAATCTCAGAGAACATCTTTGTATATATCAATATAAGAGTAGAGGGAAAGATAAGACCACTCTCCTTCATCTTTCATCCATTTGGTTTACCTTCTTATTGAACTCCCTAACGCAGTGTCCGAAGATTAGATTCCCTGTGAAGCTGATGCTGAGATAGAGTTAGGAATGTAAAGGATTTATTGGTGAGGCATCCTGTGATAGGATATGGGAGGAAGCATGAGCTAGCAGCGGGGAGGGCTGTAGGATTGCAAGGCAGACCTCACAAATTCTTTGGCAAACCAATGAAGAAGTCTGGATCAAAGATTATCCAACAAAGGATTCCCATATTAAGTGGCAATGGTCAGATTTTTATCATTGCCTTCCTTGCTCAATTACTGGACAGAGGGCACATGAAAGAATGTGATCCAGGCTACAGAGTCACTGAAACAGATCCTGAAGATGCTACCGAGTAAATTCTGTCAGCTACCACACTCCATGCAGATAGTCAGAAAGCCTTTTCTTGAAGAGGAATCTGAGTGATATACCTCAGTATCTTCAATACAAATAATGACCCAGTGTACCACATACATAATGCAGTCAGATACTGGACATTTTTGAAGGCTCAAAATTGATCCTTACTCTTCTGGTAGAAAAACTAGCTAGCTAAGGAACAGAAATTTGAATTCTTCTCTTCAGTTCTTAAAATGATGACCATGATGACAATGGTGATCAGTCAATTCCAAAGCAACTCCACTTGTTCTAAACTATGTGCTTTTGCCAGAGGACCTTCCTATATAATTTTAAAGTACTGATAGGATGAAATTAATTTTAAAAAATTAAATTGTTCTATATTGAGAAGATGAAAATGAATAAGAAAAGAAGCAAAAAGATTACAGTATTATTTCCATCTGACACAATTTTTGAGATCGTTCTTGGGGTAGATATTTCCCCAGGGGTTAGTAAGTATGAGAGAATGAATGAAAATCTGTAGTACACTAGATAATATGGAATGAGAAATTCAAATATTCAGTGAATACAAACTATTCCAATTAAGTTGTACATTTAATCATCTGCATACTTTCATGATATAAAATATTTAAGCCTCTTTCCTCAAAAAAAAAAAAAAAAAAAGGCAGTTTTTCTTGGAAACTTACTGAAGCCTGAACTGAAATATGAGAAAGCCACTCAGTCATGAATTCAACCAGACAGACAAATAGTCCCTCATAGTTTAATTTAATCAACTAAACTCATTTGAGAAATGTGGGGTCCAGGTACTAAGTCAAGTTGGAGATTACACATGTCAGCAGAGTTAATGGCCTTTCTATTTTGAGAAATTGCTATGGAGACAGAATTACATTTAAATTTATAGCTGGGTAAAGTAAGAAAAAATTTAATTTAGCATAGACCATATTACCCAAGTGTGCAATTAAATAATCAATTCATAGATAGACATTTTATTGAGCATCTTTTATATAATCGGGTAGAATGCCTGACCTAGGGGCTCAAAGGGAGGTATAAATAAATGCAAAAAAATAAGGGCTAAGACTTGCATGACTCACTGATTCGTTAGTTGAGGATGATTCACTCTATAAGCTTTCCAATAAAATGCCTATGAAAAGAAGACTGACTCTAATTTACAAAAACAATGAGAGGTATGTACATTATCCAAAAATCTGAGAGGGAATTACCATGAGTTACAATGTGGAAAGACTCAATATAGAAGGAATCAGAGGTTGAACAGGTCCAACAAACCAGAAAGTCCATCAATTTACTAATCCCTTTCATCTAGCCAAAACACACACTCTGCTCCTTTCCTTATGTTTCATTATAGAAATTATGAAGCTAAATTTCAAGAGTAAAGTTGGGTGCTACATTGTGAAATACAAAGTCAGATAGCTTTCGCAGACAAGAAGAAACAGGTTATGGAAGAGATGAGGGAATTGTATTTCCTCATATATTCTTTTAGATAGTAGAGAAGAACGATGAACAGTTTCAAATTATAAAGAAAAAAAATAGGGTAAAAGGGGTCAAATATGTAGTGACAGAAAGAAATCTAACTATGGGCAGTGAATACACAATGCAATATATATATGCCTCACTGCTGAACTGTACACCTGAAACGTACTGGATTTTGTTAACCAATGTTACCATAATAAAAATAAATTAATTAAATAATATATTTTTAAAGTAAAAAAAAAAAAAAAAATCCTAACTATTCATTCAGGAGTTCTATCAGGCAGAGCTATCAATAGGCACATACGGCTACTGCCACACACATAACATCACTTAGAAGAAATAGATCAAATTCTTGCTGAAGCCAAACAGAGCCTCACCTGACTTTGCCCTGGAAATCTACACAAGCTACTCCATGACTGATAATCTGTAAAGCAGGGGTCCCAAACCCCTGGGCAGTGGACCAGTACCTGTCCATGACCTGTTAGGAACCAGGCTGCATAGCAGGAGGTAAGCAAAGCATCATCTGTATTTGTAGTCACTCCCCAGCACTAGCATCACCACCTCAGCTCCACCTGAGATGATCAGGCATTAGATTCTCACAGGAATACCAGTCTCTGGTGCCAAAAAGGTTGGGGACTGCTGCTGTAAAGTATATTTCAAAGATCCAGATGTTTACAAGAGTAGCATAAAAAAGAGAAACACAGCCTTAACTCTAATAGTGAACAAACAAAGAATTGTGCAAGTTAAACACACATACACATGTTGTTCCACCTATAGAAAGAAATTTAGCTTGAAAAATAGTATTTTATAATAAAAAGATTGAACTTTATTAGAAATTAGATGATTGTAAAATACATTTTTCACCTATCACATAGACATATATATACATTTTAAAGACAATACTTCAATTGTACTTTTTTAAAGCTGTTGCTCTCACAGAGTAGGAATTTGGGATCTTGAAGGATGAGTAGGTATTTGTTAAAGAGATAAATGTATACAAATACATACATACCAAGAAGAGTAAACAGCATCTGAAAATATATTGAATCCTGAACAAATGACATTTTCTAAAACAAGCTACAATCATAGGTCATAATGCTTGCAGTTAGGGCTCCGTGGTGGTAGTAGAGAAAAAATGAAGAGAGCCAGGTAATTAGAGATTCAGAGCCTTAGAATCAAATTACAGAGTTTAGCTATTAACTTGCAAGCCTTGAGGAACCACCGGAGTTCTGGGCGTTGTCTTCTGGGAGCTCTGGTCAGAGGGGTTTCAGTTGACCCTTGCTAGAGTCACCTACACACAGAACTGTAAGTCTAAGAGGCTGAGGGCCAGAGAGGTGATGGGATGGACTCAGGGCCATGTAATGAATTACTGGTTTTACTGCCAAGGGAAAATCCATACCACACATTGCTACAATCTACACAATCATTCTTAAAAAGTACTATTTTTGCCTAAAAGGCATCTGAAACAGTGCAAAAGTCTGTGCTGTTTTTTTTTTTTTAATGCAAATACATTTTTCTTTTTCTCAATCTGTTCCCATCTGTCCTTTAAAGGATATTCTGCAAAAAAATTTTTTTTGGTTGTTTTAAATAAAAAATAAAATCAGAACAAGCACCTGGTCATTTGTATCAATTATTGGGTACTTTGGATGTTTTCCACAACAACACTCAGAATGGATTGTTCTCTAAAGGTTTTGCAGTTGTATTGTTTATCAATACTGAGTCCCTCACACATGCTTACTGTGAAAAGACAAGGATTAAAGATGTTAATTGGGCTAGAGTATGACCTAGACAAGCTGTAGCCAAGTGTCATGGACTTGAAATTGATAAACCTGAGGTTGAATTAGGTCCTTGCCACTCATTGACAGCGAGAACTTGCTCAATGATAGATGTTCAGCTGTCTCAACTAAACGCCTCTGCAAAGGCAGACTCCCCAGCTCCTTCACTGGTATTTAATATGTATATAATAAAAACTACACAATTAGAGAAGACTGGGTTAGAATCTGACCTTTCTCATCGGGATGATGTAAACATTATATGACACATCATATGTAACATGCCTTGCCCAGTGCCTGGGACAAAAAGGTGGTTAATACATGTTTATTCTCATTTCTTATCATCATTATGCCACCCTGTATCCCTTAAACTATAAGCTCATTTCAGGCAGGGCATTCAACTTTATATGTATGCTCATTATTTAGCATCTTATCATTCATTATACACTGAAATTGCTCAATAACTGCTTCTCTATATACCAGCTCTCTCTGTCTCAATTCTCTCATCTGTAAAGTGATGATGGGAAACATTTTCCTGAGCTTAAACTGAGGATTTCACATATCTGTTAGGCATGTGAAACTCTCATGGTAAACATTTGATAAATGCTAACCATTATACTATAATATAGGGACATTGTAGTGCCAGAGTTAAGCACATGGTCTTAGGAGTCAGACTTTTAGATACTAACTGTGTGACTTTGGACAAATCGTTTTAATACTTTGTGCCTCCACTTCTCACCTGAAAAGAAGAGCTGATAGTAGTACCAATATAACAGGATTATCGGGCTTATTAAATTAGTTAACACAAGCAAAGCACATAGAACAATGTCTGACATATAGTAAGCACTATTTAATGCTTGCTATTTTATTACAATAATCCTCCCTTCAGAGATGAATAAATGAGATATCAAAAGACACAACCTATTCTTGCCATGCCTATTGTTTCAGACCTTATAATGGAGAGGTAAAGGGGCATTTCTTTAGGGCTGGCTGCTCCAATCACCAGCTGTTACTTTGTTAGAATGATCTCTGGTACAATCTGTTACAAACACTTGATAACCCCAGAAGATGTTTGCCTTCTGCTGCCCTGGGCTTTTGCAACTGTGCAGATTTCACCTCTGCCTTCCCTTCCTCTCTTCCTTGTCAGCTGTCGCCTTTGGATTCCGGGCTGAAGCCAATGTCAGTCACTTTAGCAAACTTGAATGCTGCTGTGGGCTGTTCTCTGAACCCCTTCCAGCAGGCTCATGGTGTTCATCTGTGTGGAGAGGAGTCTGCCCAAAGAATTCTCCACACTCCCAAGCATTGCTCTTGTATTTTTATGCATCTCTATTTCAAATTCCCATGTTAGAAAGTTGACACTGTCTGAATTGGGAGTAAAAATGTTACTTTTGGTGTGGCATGTTTCTTTAAAGGTAAAGTATTTTAAATCTTGGTACAGGGCTTTTTGTCTCAGTGACACCAAAGCAGGTTTAATCCAGTGGGGTTTTTTTTTAGTAATATATCTCAGTCATCTCACTCTGTTTGAGATGTTTTAGGGTTTTTCATCTCTTCAGAGAGATCTACTTTTAGGACTAGGCTCCACTACTTTCTGGTTATGGATTGTTTTTTTTTTTTTTTTATACGTCTGATTAATTCATAAATTCAACAAGTATTTATTCAATGCCAAATGTTGGTCAAATACTTTGGTTTAGTGCATCATTACATCCCCAGTACTTACGGATAGTACTCATGCTTTCCAAGAGCCTACATTTCAGTGGGACTAGAAAACACTGACCAACATGGTCACCAATAAGTATGTGAGCATAAATTGAGGCATATTAATAGGCAAAAGGAACATAGGCTATAAAAGCAGAGAATAAGTTTGCCTAAATATGAGGATGGTAAAGAAGACATCTTGAATTTGTTATATTTGAGCAAATTTTTGAAAGCTGAGGATGAATTCACAGTAGGAGAGAGAAAGAGCTTCAGAGAGAGAAGATAGATGTACAAAAGTGCAAAGGCACAGTTTCTGGAAGGAGTATGGTCTGTCTTAGGATCTAAAAGATCATGAAAGAGGACCAAAAATGCATCTGTGTCATTGTGCATCCCAGAGGTCAAGTTTGAAGTAAGAAACCTGCCTTGCCTTCTCTAATCTAGACTAATAAAATGGCTCTTTAATTCTTCTTAAATTACCAGTTCCTGTTGTGAATTCTTTAAGCAATAAAACCTTGGTGGGGGAAGAGAGCTATTTCTTAAGACCATCCAAATCCTGCAACATCATTTTCTTTGGTGCCTCTAACTCTCCCCACCTACTATGCCCACTCTACAGTAAACTACTATTAATTCAGTATTCTAAAAATATATTTTATTCTATTTCCTGTATCAATTGATTCTATTTATATTGTTTTAGTGATGCCAAATTATTTCCAGTCTGGCCCTAACCAACCTTTATTATTCTCTTGTGATGAGAGTGGGGGAACTTTGCCTAAAATAGCTGTCTCTTCTCCCTAAAATGTTCCATTTTCTACTGATCCAGGGATCTTAGCTCACAACCACTTGATGTATTCTTCATTCTCATTTCAGTCACCATGAAACTATGGTCCAACTTAACACCTATCCCTCCAGGAATAATAGCAAAGAACCATTGGTCAGTCCTCTTAATTGCTTAAATATTTAATTTCATAGTCACATTATTTTATCCCCATTAAATATAACTTCTCCAAATACAAGAGTCATGCATTGCATGTTGTATTACCTCGACTCACCTTTTTCTGTTTGGAAATGAGTAAAATAACTCAAGATGAGGAAGAAGGGGAAGTTGAAAATGTCCTTAAGAGACATAAAAATTAAGAAAGTATACTTAAGAAAGTATTGATAAAAGATTATGGGCAGAATGAATCTAAATACTTTAGACTATATAGTGTGCTATCAGAAATTCAGTCTCTGAACTCAGTTAACTAAACCTCATATACTAAAAATCATAAGCTTTGAAGGTTATGAGCTTTCCCAGGAATCTTAAGTTTAAGGATTTTGTCAGACTTGGCCAAGGCATAGTCCTTGAAATAGCTAACAGTGGATTCAACACAGGTCTTTAGAGATTCCATAGGAAGAAATAAATATCCCAGGAATAAAATTTCTTAGTTCACTTATCCTAAGGCAACCACATGGGCCATTTGAATAAAGTGCTTTTGACATGCAGAACCTGAAGTAGAAAATATTTACATTTGGACTTTATTAATCAAACCAGAAAGAAAGCTGTAGCTTCACACTTTGTTCACCAAGTTACAGTCAGAGATCAGGTTATTTCCCACAGCTGATACTCTTCTTAAATAATGGTTTTTCTGAAGTATAAAATGTCATGCTATCTGCAGAAGCTTTTTCTCAAGTAATCCTGATTACTTCCAGGTCCCCTATATCTTATCAAAGCTCCCCATCAAGTCAAATCTCTAGCAGTTCAGAGTTGAGTTATCCAATGAAAAAACATGTGTCAGTGTACTTGAATGTGTTCACAGCTCTGCTAACTATCATTAAACATGAGGAGAAAGAAAAGTAGTGTCTTAGTCAGCTCAGGCTGCCGTAACAAAATATCAGATTGGGTGGCTTAAACAACAGAAATGTATTTTTTCACAGTTCTAGAGACTAGAATTTCAAGATCAAGGTGCCAGCATTGTCATTTTGTAGCAAGAACTCTCTCTCTCTCTGGCTTTTGGACAGCACCTTCTTGCTATGTCTTCACATGACAGGAAGAGAGGTGGGGAGCAAATTCTTCAGTATCTCTTCTAATAACTGCGGTAATACCATCATGGGGGCCCCATCCTCATGATCTCTCATCTAAACAAAATTGTTTCCTCATGGTCCCATATACAAATATACTGTTACATTGGGAATTAGGACTTCAACCAACATATGAATTGGGGGAGGAGGGAGCATAATTCAGTTCACTGCAACTAGGAGTTAAGTCAGTTTTTATTTTCAGTAGACTGAATAATAATAACCTCTGAAGAGTTAGGTTATTATTAGAAACTCCATGGAACTTAATCCCATAATATGTTCACGTCTATTCAGAAAATCTGTGTGACTTTCTTTATGCTGATGTACAGAGAACTGTCAACACATTGGATCTCTAGTCTACAACATTTGGTCAGCCCCAGACAAATGTATACCTGATTTCTTCTTCCTGATTTTCACTAGATACAAGACCTCTGGGCTTTTATTATATTTACCATAACAAGATATGAGATCCTTGAAATAGAATTGAGTATGTATTATTTGCTAAAAGTTACACTTGCATTGCCTAGTACATCTATTTTACTTTTATAATTTTAATTAGTAAAAAATAAGTACCAAATATAGGGTATATAAAATATCAGCAATAAGACATATTCAGATAGGCGAGCATTTCCAAGATCCAATATCATTTTATTCCATGACACTTGCCCTCAGCAGGAGCTCAGTGACTGTTCGCTGATGGATGTATGTCATATGACAACACCAGAGCTGAGGGAAAGCTGGTTCATTCCAAAGACAACAGGGGACAATAGCAGGGGGTAGGGTAGAGGAACTATGAGTACACTTTCAAAATGCAATACTTTAAGGTGATTTTCTCCCTCACTGAATTTGCTGCTTCTTCAAATGAATTCATTAATCTCCTAAAATAGGGTGGATAGACCAAGTCCTAAAACAGCATTGAGATACTTAATAAATATTGGTAGAAAATGCATAAATAAACCCTTAGTGCCTTACCCTATCCCCTATAACCAACCCATAAAAATCAATGAAGACAGCAGTGATATAAGCATTTTCCTTTTTTTTTTCCCCCTGAGAAACAGACTCAAGATATATGTTCTCTAGCTGTTACATGGTATTGGACATTTGGATTTATGAAAGGGAAGAATTAAATGAAACATTATAAACTAAAATTCTATTTAAATATTTATTTTAAAGCCAAACCATTAGCTAGTTAAAATAATAGTCTGCAATCCCAGCTGCTGATATGAATTAACAAATGAACATGTTCCTGCTCATGTATTCCACTAACATTTAATGAGTTTCTGGTCTGTACTAGGTTCTCTGCTTGACTGAGATTTTAAAGATGAATAATCTATACACCTCACCCTCAAGATGCTCATAATCTAGCTGTGGAGATAAATTATGCAAACATAAATTATAATGCATGCTTCTGTAATCAATGGTATCTATATAAATAAGAAGTGGTCTGTGAACCCAAAAAAGCAAGCAACAGAAAACTGGGATGGCCAAACATGAAGATCAAGGTTCTAATTTAAATGATGAAAGAAGATTGCTAATGGAGGCCTCTCACAAATGTTTACACTTAAAATCTTTAGTGTCAAATAATCCACCAGGTTCAATGTATTATTTTCTAAAATGTTTTTGAAATAAGTTTAGACTAATGGAAGAGTTTTTAAAAGCACAGGTTTCCCACATAGCCTCCATCCAGTTTCCCATTTTATAAACATCTTAACATAGTCTTAGTTTAATTATCAAAGTCAGAAGGTTAATATTGATACAGTTATACTAACTAGTATATAGATTTTACTAAATTTTTCCTGCAGGACACATGATACAAGCTAAGCAGTATTCTCAGCCTAATCGTTCCTTTTGACTATAGCAATTAGTTTAGATGTGGTTGAATGCCTTATAACAGGCCAGCGAGACTCAAATTAGGTGTTTTAATGGAATTCATCGAGAAATAGAAGATTCTTTTGTGCTAGAATTTCTAGGCATAGGATGAGAATCTTATTAGGAATTACTAAGAGAGAAGCTTTTCAACTTCAGAGGTGGCCAGAGAAATATGAAAAAATTCTTAGTGATATAACCATGTAATAGCTGTACCTAATAGAGATCTACCCCTAAATGTTTAGTTACATAGCTAAACACATTGCCTTTTTACTTAGACCACTTTGATTTTCTGCCAAAAGCTAAATAAAAAATACAAATATATATGATTGATAGATGTACACAAGCAACTTCTTTCAAAGAGCCCTTTAAGTCCTATGTATACATGTAATCATTTACACAATTTCCCTTGGAAACAAAGCTATAAATTATAGGAGATGGATCTGTGCCCTGAGTATGCTAACTAACTTGTCACAACCTAAGTTTTCTTATATGAGAAAAATCAAATGTGTCTTATCGATTAATGAAACAGTGTGTCCCAAGCACCCAGCATGGTAGTATAGATTATGTGCCAGAGACTGTGCCAGTTCATTAATGAATAAAATGCACCTTTTTTTTTTTTTCACAAAATTCAAATGACATCTTCACTGTTGTTACCAAAGATCATTCATTGAGAAAAAGATCCAAGAGAGGCAGAAGAAATTATATTGACTCCATGAATTCCTGAATTGGCCTGCTTTCTCTCTCCTTTGGTGGAGAGGGTGACTTATGGTGTACTGGGGTATTTAAATTCTCCCATTATATTCAGATTTTAGACAAGAATTTTGATATAAAAACTGCCACAATTATTTTCTTGTTCTCATCTTTCAAAGTTGCAGCCAAGCTGGGAGCATGTTTGCCAAGTTTTCCGCCTGGAGGAAAATTGTGTGGCTGAGTTATAAATACATTGATGGATCCAGCTGGAACTGTCTCTTGTAATTTAATATGCAAAGAAATAATCTGAGTCATAGACAGAGAAAAGCGGCTCCTTTTAGATAACAGCACTCTAAGTTTGGCTCTACAGAAGACTTTCAAGAACTTCCTTCCATAGGAGAACAAGAGATGGTCGCAGGACAAGTGGGGTCAAACTTTGTCCTTCAAACCAGCATTCGATTATCTATCCTGGTTTTTGTTCCAAACATCAAAAAAGGGGCTCATGCCACCTGAATTCTTCCTGAGTAGACTTAAAATCAAAGGATGGTCTATAAAATGTTTGCCAATGTTGGAAAAAAATAGATTTTAATTTCTGAGAATTGCACATTTTTTATATTCCTTTAAGTTAAATAATGTGTATGTGTACCTACTATGAATGAGATAACATGCCAAATAGTAGAGATGAAGGGAGGCTAAGAATTATGTATTGCAATTGGATCCTGCCTTCAATTATGTTGAAGTTATAATTTAATCCATATGCAGTTGAAATAGCTCTTAAAACATAATCTTTAATTATTTTTGAGTTTATGATAACTATATATCAATAATAGCATTAATAAATTAATTAATTAATACTAATGTTTTTATTAGTGCTTTCTTAACAAGAAGTCGTGCCATTTGATAACATGTGGCCACTGTTTTAATTAACTATTATATAATAAATCATCCCCAAACTTAGTAGCTACAAATAGAAATTTATAATGTATCTTATTTATGTGGGGGTGGTTAGGAGAATCTCCACTGGATTCATTCTTGTATTGCATTTATCTGGAGGGTTGGCTGTTCTAGAAGGTTCTAAATCTCTTTTGCATGTCTGGTAGTTGGTGCTGCTGCTGAGGCACTTCCATTCTCTTCCATGTGGCCTCTCACCCTCTAGTTAGCTAAACCGGCTTCCTCACATGGCCGTCTCAGGGCAGTGTTCCAGAGGGGGCAAAGGGAATTTTCAAGTCTTCTTAGGGCTCAGCCTCAGAAGCAACACACTATCTCTTCCACCACTTTCTATAGTCAAAGCAAGTCCTGAGTTCAATCCAGATTCAACAGTATTGAAAGATGCACAGAAAACAGGAGAAATCTGAGGCTCAGAAAGTTTAAGCAATAATCTAAATAGTAAATGGCAGAATGAGAATCCAAATACATGGATCCCCCCGAGGCAAATGGTTTTGATTTTCTAACAGTGGCACATTGTATTTACAGTTTGTTAAGCACTTTCACCTACCTAAGATTGTTTTTACTTCTATCATTCCTTTGAGAGAGTTGATGCGGGTATTTTATCGATAAAGAGTAGAGGTTCAGAAAAAATTGTGATTTCACCAGATGCCAATTGGTAAGTCAGGAGTTAATAGAGAGTATTGAACCTCACTCTCCCATTATATCCACTCATATTTCAATGGTGCCATTCATTCATTCACTCATGCCTTTATGCATTCATTCTGATAGTCCTGTGAAGACTGCATTGTCAGGACATCAGCCTAAACCAAGGCAGGCAGCTAGAAGGCAGCTATAGGGGAATAATGATGACTCAGACCAGAGTCTAAAAACGGAGAGAAGTGGTCTGCTTTGAGATAACATTTTGAAATAAAACAATGTGAGAGACCAGGACTTGTTTGTTCTCAGATCCATTCCTCAAACCTGCCTTGCTTTGCTTTTATTATGAGGACAGAGGTGTAGCTATCTCAGCAGGCTTTATTTCTAAGGCTCCCTTGTCACAGAAATTCTCAACCATTGGGAGGCGCAGGTAAGAGATTTGAAAGGGAAATCACAGGGAGCAGATGGAATTTCATATGATCCCCTCTCTGCCTTCCAGCGCCACCCTCGGAGGCAGCTGTGTATTTTTCATGGCTTTAGCCCCTTCTGGTCAATCTCAACTTTTTGTCCACCAGTCTAAGCATGGTAGCAGCTTCCTGTGTTTCTAGGTTTTCTTTGGCTTTCTGCTTATCTACCATCAACGTAACCAATTCCTGGTTAAATCCCTTTTTTTCCTAAGTATGCATAGTGGTGTTTCCCCCGCCCCCCCCCACACACACACCACCCCGTTTGTATCCTGGACTTCTAGTGACTCTTTGATGGATTCAATGAGAGAGTGAGGAATAGAAGAGCCACCGATTCAGGTTTAAGCAACTAGGTCGTTGTAGGTTCCTCTTATCAGGAGTCAGAAACTTTGCATGAGTGTGAAGTTACTCATTTTTACCCTTTATGACTTCAAAAAACGTTGCCTTGAACTCCCTACATAAATAGATTTTCTAGCTTTGCTCCATGTTTTGAATTTTTGCATTATTTAGCACAAATTATGTTATTTTATTTTTTTAATATTCTGCATAAAACGCAAGCTCCACAGTGGTAATGCCTTGCCCCTCTCATTATTATATTCCAAGTGCATCACACACATTAAATGATAAATTAGTGTTTATAGAAGAATGAATGAAGATAGCAAAAAGGTAAGGAAGGAAGGAAAGTAAAAAGGGAGGAAAGGAGAAAGGAAGGAAGGAAAGCAGGGAAGAGAGAAGAACTTTGGACTATCTTCAACTACCTCTATCTCCACTGTTGATGGACAACCCTATGTAACCATGGAGAACTCCCCAGCATCATGACAAACATGGGCTGAGTCCTCCTTCATGAAAACATCACTGATGTCAAGAACTAGCCTATATTTCTGGTTGCACTTGCCCTGAGATAGTCCAATTCTTTCCTCCACCCTGCAGAGCCACCTTTACCACTATGTAAAGCCTCAGATGACAATATTTTTCTATGGTTGAGCTTTTCCCTGTGTCTATTATTATGCCACCTAGATATCTTGTTTTATGTGTGTATGCCTGATTAGAAAACTTAAAAATCCCAACATAGTTATCCTCTATATAGAAAACTCTAATTAGAAGGCAGACCCCATCCTAAACAATGCACCTCCACCCAAATGCAATTAACCAGTTCATAATCAGGCTTATTCTTAGGTATAATACCTTGAAAGCAAAGTGTTGTAGAAAAAGGTGTATTGACCTAGGAATCAAACACAGACAGGTTCATCTCAACTCCGCCAGTTACTAGCTTATTATTCTAATAAATCTCTTCCTACCTCTAAGCATATATCTTCATGTTTAAAAGTAAAAGACAATTATCAAATGATGATTATAGTATCTGAAACCCAAGATACATTAAATAATCATTTGTTGAAGGAAAAAAATGACAGCCTATCTGTTACTCTGAGATTTATGTGATTTTTACATGGGTACAAAATAACAACCCGTGGCCTGTTCCACTGAGGTACACAGCAAATATTACCTCACCAAACCTTCAAATCCTGATTGATATTAAATTACTAGACCTCAAATCATGCCTATTTTACCCAGTCATTATGATCATTAATTCCTGTGGAAATCCCAGAAGACTGCCTTACCTCGCCTTCATGTGGCTGAAATAATTATCATGGTCTAACGATTTCTTCTTGGATCTGTGTTCACATAACTGCCCCTACAGTATCCTTGTCTCTACATTTCTAAACCTCATTTCATCTCCCACCCCAAAGCACCTCATCTCTTTCTAAATTCTTGTATTTTCAAGCTTGGTGTCATATTACAGACATGGAATCATCACCCTTTGACCACAAACAATTATTTTTTCACAGAAATCTCTAAATATGTCATTTGCCTCCCTATCTTCATTACCTATGTATTAGCTCTAGTCCTTGTACTTCTCAATTATTTTCTATTTTAATAGTCTGCTTATCAGATCACTTGAGGATCCTCATTTCCCGTATATTTCACTCTTTATGTTGCTATTTGAATGACTTTCCTTTTAAAACATCACATAAGTAGATGAAAAATGAAAATACTATCTAGTTATTATCTTTCTTATTTGGATCCTCACAGAAAAAATCCCTAGCATCTAATCATAGCATATTATACTCTTACAATCTAAACCTTTCTTATCTTCCTATACTTGTCACTAAGGTGAGTACATATACATATATATTTTTTTTTAATTAAGGCTATTTTTAAAGAGTAGTTTTAAGCTCACATCAAAATTGAGAGGAAAATATAGAGATTTTTCTTAAACCTCCTACCCGCACACATGCATTATCAACATCCCCCACCAAAGTAGTTTGTTTGTTACAACTGATGAACTTACACTGAAACATCATAATCACCCAAAGCCCATAGTTTACATTAGGGTTCAATCATTATGTTGTACATTTTATAGGTTTAGACACATGTATAATGACATATAGTTATCATTATATTATATGGAGTAGTTTAACTTCCCTGAAAATTCTCTGTGCTCAACTTATTCTCCAATTCCCGGCACCCGCTGATCTTTTTACTGTCTCCATAGGTTTACCTTTTTTCAGAATGTCATATCATCGAAATCATACAGTATGTAGCTTTGACAGATTGGCTTCTTTTACTTAGTAATACGCATTTAAGTTTTTCCTTGACTTTTTATGACTTGATAGCTCATTTCTTGTTAGCATTGGATAACATTTTATTGCTTGATTGTACCAACATTTATATATCTATATTCACCTATTGAACAACATGTTGGTTGCTTCTAAGTTTTAGCAATTATAAGTAAAAGTACTATAAAAATCTGTGTGCAGGTATTTGTGTGAACACAAGTTTTTAATGCTGGATTGTATGGTAAGAATATTTTCATGTAAAAACATGACAAACCATCTTCCATTTTGCATTCCCACCAGCAATGAATCAGATTCCTTGTTACACATCCGGGCCAGCATTTGGTGTTGTCAGTATTCCAGATATTGGCCATTCTAATAGATGTGTAGTGATATCTAATTGTTGTTTTAATTTGATTTCCCTCCTAACATATGATGTGGAGTATCATTTCATATGCTTGTTTGCCATCTGTATATCTCCTCTACTGAGGTGTCTGTTAAGGTCTGTGGCCCAACTTTTAATTGGGTTGTTTGTTTCTTATTGTTGAGTTCCATATGCTTTTTAAAATAAAATGGAGCATCATCACTAATAATTATTAGGAGCAACAGTAATAAACTTGGATTTCCCTTGACAAATAAAGATGCACGCTCACCTTACTTATCACTCCTGATTCTTTCTAATTCATCGTTCACTGAAGGTACCCTAAACTGCTTATTACGCCTTTCAGCCTTAGATCATGTGGTAATATCTTTTCATGAAATTCTTTCTTCCCTCGTTGTCTTACAAACATCCTCAGAATCTTGAACACGGTTTCTAATTACCACATTGGTGAATTTTTCCTTGATCATTAACAAGATGTCATAATTATTGCTCATTTTGCAATACTGATAAGAGACTATTATAAATGACACTGTGTAGTATTATAACAATATATTCATATCTCCCTCTTCAACCATTCTTTCTGAACCTGAAACACTCAGTAGTCCCACTTTGTTTATTTGTACATTTCCAGTGCCTGATACAGGTGTGTACTGTTGCTCAATACTAGCAAGTACAGTATATTTTAGTAGTGCTAAATCTCATTTAAATAAATAAATCTCATTTTGGCTTGACAAATGCAGCTCAACCTACATAAATGGTATGTAGGATTCAATTTGAAAACTGCTAAAGGACCAGTTGGAATGGCCAAATTTCCTAGAGTCCAAGGGCCTGATTTCATTTTTGAGGGTCTTCTATATCTTTAAGGTAAAAAGAAATCTCTTATGATTGCAGTTCTCCCAAGTGAAAACAGTGACCTAGAAGTATAACAAAGCTGCCTATGTTCAACTTGCCCAAAGGAAATTAACTATGAGTCAGGGAGGTCTAAATAGATAAGATAAAGGGCTTTAAGAGTATGAGAAACATGTCTACAGCCATGCCACTCTGAACAAGCCTGATC
>NW_011888810.1:10807667-10820485 GCF_000151845.1 Pteropus vampyrus
TTTTGGCTTGACAAATGCAGCTCAACCTACATAAATGGTATGTAGGATTCAATTTGAAAACTGCTAAAGGACCAGTTGGAATGGCCAAATTTCCTAGAGTCCAAGGGCCTGATTTCATTTTTGAGGGTCTTCTATATCTTTAAGGTAAAAAGAAATCTCTTATGATTGCAGTTCTCCCAAGTGAAAACAGTGACCTAGAAGTATAACAAAGCTGCCTATGTTCAACTTGCCCAAAGGAAATTAACTATGAGTCAGGGAGGTCTAAATAGATAAGATAAAGGGCTTTAAGAGTATGAGAAACATGTCTACAGCCATGCCACTCTGAACAAGCCTGATCTCATCTGATCTTGGGAGCTAAGCAGGGTTGGGCCTGGTTAGTACTTGGATGGGAGACCACCTAGGAAGAACAGGTGCTGTAGGCGGAAAAAAATAAAATAAAATAAATAAATAAAAGTATGAGAAACAACAGGAATAAGTGTTATGTGGAAAACTAATGTGGGCTAATATGTTAGGCACCATCGATGTGTCTATGATCGATGGGCAGGTCATGATAAGGTGGTAACAGTTAAGCCATGGGTGTTAGTACAAGGAAAAAGCTATTTGTGCAAAGAAGGGAGGAGATGATGGGGAAGTTAGGTATGCAAGGAGGAAAAGGATGTGAACTTGTAGTTTTCCTATTTCTAGAAATGTTTCCATGAATTTCTTATTATCATAGTCCTGTAAGATTATAGAAAGTAGAATTGTCTGACACAAGATAAAAATAAAAATAGAGAAACCATTATGTTTTGTTCTTCTCTTTTCTTGCTACATTAATTGATTTTACTTTTAAGAGCAATTTTAGATTCACAGAAAAGTTGGGTTGAAAGAACAGAGTTCCCATGCACTCCCCTTTACATACACACACACACACACACACACACACACACACACACACACGCACACACATATCCTCCTTCACCATCAATATTCCACACCAGCATGGTATATCTGTCACAATGGTGACCCATATTGACACATTATTATCAACCAAAGTTCATAGTTTACATTGCTTATTTTTCATGTTGTGCATATATGAGTTTGACAAATATATATTGATATGAACATGTATCTACCTTATAGTATTATACAGAATAGTTTCACTGTCCTAAAAATCCCCTGTACTCCATCAATTCATCCTTTCCTGACCCCAAATCACTGACCCTTTTACTGTCTCCACTGTTTTACCTTTTTCAGAATATCACATAAGAGGAATTATACAGTATGTAGCCTTTACAGATTGGTTTCTTTCACTTGATAATATGTCTTTAAGTTTCCTCTGTGTGTTTTTACAGCTTGAGAGTTCATTTCTTTTTAGTTTTGTCTTTTACTACAATAATTCTTTAGGGAGAGATTCGTGCTACATGGTAAGGGTAGCATAATTTCAATTCCTTTGAACCTGGTGATAAAGGACTTTAAAAGTATTAATCTAGGGAACTCTTCAATAGTCACACAAAACCCTCAAAATTAAAAATGTTTTCTTTTAAAAAAATGCACAACTGAGAAAAGGACTTTTGAACAGGGAACAAAAATAAAACTTAGCAAAGGAAGAAAAATATTATATACTACCAAACACATGCACTCAGTAGTCATACCCACAGTATCACTGTCCTTGGCATTTTGCACCCCCACCAACAGCCTCTAAGAATAAACAATAAGAAGGAACAGCTTGTTCATCTCTTCATATGCTGTCCCAAACATATGTGATCAAAACTTTCCCTTTTAAAAAATATCATTAAAAGCATTAAAGATAAATCAGGCTTTTGTGGGTTTAATTATTCAGTACATTATGTTTTAATTATTTATTAATATTCTGTATTTGACAAACACTTCCAGAGAACTGGGGAAGTTATAATAAAAAGATTAATTGATTCTATTAATATTCTGGAATAAGACTAGTTTATGCATCAACTGGGCAAAGTACATTCATCTTCTCTAAGGAGAACCCAAGACAAGCTTTGTAACCTTGGGAAAACTATATAACATTTTTAAGTGTTCATTTCCTTATCAGTAAAATAAAGATAGCAATAATATCATTTGCATGAGATTCTTAGAAGCATTCATGTAAAGAGATAATACAACATCTGTAACATAAAATGAAGTATTCAATAAATATTTACCATCATTTAATACTATTTCCAGTTAACAGAGACAAGATAATACATATTTTATACTGATGGAAGGGGTTAGGGAATGCCCTGGGAAGGTGATGCATTTGAAGAACTCTTAAAGGACAATATAATGTGCTCCAAGAGGACAAAGCACTCCAGGAAGTAGGAACAGCATCAACATAAAACTGAATTTAAATACTACTTCCTCTTCCTGTAATTGAATTACCACTGGACACCACTCAAAAATATATTCTACAATGTCAATGGATTGGGAAGATTAATGGAATATTACTCAACCATAAGAAGACATGAAATACTGCCATTTGCGACAACATAGATGGACCTCGAGACAATCATGCTAAGCGACATAAGCCAGACAGAAAGAGTTGAAAATCATATGGTATCACATGATACATGGGATATAAACCTGAAAGCAACAAACAAACAGGACAAACAGACTCATGGACATGGACTATAGACTAGTGGTTACCAGAGAGTAGGGAGTGGGGGGAGGGGGAGTTGATGGGGTAAAGGGGGTCAAATATGTGGTGATGGAAAGAAATCTAACTATGGGAGGTAAACACACAGTGTAAATATATATATATGCCTTACTGTTAAAGTGTACAGCTGAAACATTGGATTCTGTTAACCAATGTCACCATAAAAATTTAATTAATTTAAAAAAGAAATAAATAATAAAAGCAATAATTAGAACACAGAAGATGCTGCTGGAATTTCCCACAAGTATGTAAAAAGCTAACCATCCTAAGCAAGGTATTATATGCATACATAAATGTTTAGTCTTAAGAACAAAGCAGATATTCAAGAAGCCCTCTCAAATGTGATCATGTTCCAAGCTCTTATGAGATAAGAGGTAAACAGTAAGAATGAGAATCTTAAGCCTTCGCTATTCTTAAATTTAGAAGGGAGAAGTCTCTGAATCTAAGATGATTTATTAAAAACAATACTGTCTGTTGTGACTCTCTTTGTTGTTTATGGTCTAGTGTCTGTCAGTTTCCCCAGAGTGACTAAGGACAAAAATCAATATTTCACAAAAAAAGAAAATAGATAAATAGCTTTTATGGAATGTTTATAAGTAGTACACAGAGCACTTTATATATATTATCGTATTTAAACCTCACAACAGGCCTATAAAGATGATAGTATGAAAGTAAAAAAAAAAAGTTTATAATGAAAAAATTGAGACAATGAATTGGTCCGTCACATCAAGGGTGCAGTGTAAATCGTGTTCTAAAACCCATAACAGTTCAACTAAAAATTCATATCCTTACCCATTCTGTTATCATATCATTATTATCTTTGTAAGAAGTTTGCACTTTAACCTACCAATGCCAATTAATCACAGAATTTTATTCTGGCAGATGATTTAGGGACATGGAATTTCAAGACAGAATCAGTAAGGTCTGCATTTTGGTTCTGTTACTAACAAAACTGAGTGATTTAGGAAAATATTTTACTTCTATTAAACTCAATTCCCTGGTGAGGAAATAGGAATGAACATTAAATGTACCTACCATCTTGAATTGTTGTGTTTCCCACCACTCCACCAGCTTAGGAAATATTTAACATGTTTCCAGTACATTATGAATATTCATATGTTAACTATGTGTATCATCATCATCATAATTCTCCTCATCATCACTTTATGATTATTTGCTACTTTATTCATCTCCAGTGATCTCTCTAATAAAGAAAAGATCATCGATGTAAAAAAAAGAGTGACAGCAGGTATAGAAAAAGTCAGCTCTCAGAAAGAAATCTCAAATATGCATTTATAAATTACTTTTATCAAAAGGAACCAAAGTCTGTTTTCTAATTGAGTCAAGAAGAACATTTAGCAGATAAGATGGTGAAAGGAGTCAGAGAGAGAAAAAAAAATAAGAGACTGATCGCATAAGGGGAACAGATGCACAATCTACAACTCAGCTTTCTTGTATAATTAGCTTTTACTTGCTTTTTAATGCTTTACTTTTAATTCTGCTTTTCTGTAGTTCAAATAGGAAGGAGAGCTGTAATTTGTAGGGAACAGTATCTCCTTGATTACTTAGACTTTACTAGGAAAGTGTGAGAGCAGAAATTAACAAGACCTTTGTAAGCATAATTTTATTAGTTAGATACTCATTGGAATGTTTTTTGGGATATTTTTTAAAGAATTTTAGTTAGCTATGAAACAGCTTGTTTAGATTTGTTCCTGTGTCAAAAGAGGGAAATGAACAATGCTTAAGTAGAAAGGGATTTTCGCTAACTCAGCTCCCTAGAAGAATCAATACCGTATCATAACTTTTCCCCCCTGTTGAAATAGCGTGGTTTAAAATATAAAGATTCTATTCTTCCTTGGGAAAAAGCAATGTTTAAATTTTCCACCTG
The DNA here is from genome assembly GCF_000151845.1 of Pteropus vampyrus. Classification (NCBI taxonomy): domain Eukaryota; kingdom Metazoa; phylum Chordata; class Mammalia; order Chiroptera; family Pteropodidae; genus Pteropus; species Pteropus vampyrus. The sequence continues at coordinate 10,812,203 of NW_011888810.1, forward strand.
ACATGTTATAGTGTTATATTTCATGTCAGGTTGTTTCAGCCATGGCAAATGATAGGAAGCCTCAGTGATACCACGATACAAATTCTGCAGCTAACATTGAGTTATCTTAGTAAGACATATCAGCTTGAAAACATACATGGGAAAGACTTACAATTCTGAAAACCAGAGATAATGCCCACAGGCCCCAGAGATAGTGACATTCATTTATTTCTGATGCAGGGACAAGGTAACAAAGCAAGATAGTAACACTATTTATCCAGCTTAATAAAATTAAAACAGCAGGAAGATGTTTTAACTCATGGGTAGATAAACATAATAATAGCCAAACAGGACTGGTTGAGTACAATAATTCTAAAAGTGACAAGAAAGAGGGCTAATATTTATTTCATACCTACTGTGTGCCAGATTCTTTCCAATACATTATTCTATCATGTGATTTAATAATCACAATTTTCCTAATATAGGGAATATTATGTTAAGCTCAATGTCTTTTTCAAAAAGAAGAAAAGATAATTAAAAAGTAAATTGAAGCTCACCATGTTTAACTTGGTGATAAGTTAAATAAGTTGGCCACTATTATTTTTCTCAAGTCATCTAAAGACCACAGAATTTCTTCTAATTTATTTCTTTGCCTGGCTTTCAGTCCAGAGCCTGAGAATGTCAGTTCTTTTGGTGTCACAAACGCTACCCTATTTCAAGCCTTCATTATCTCTGGCTTAAAGTTTCACAGAGATTTTTTTAACTGATTTTCTCAAATTCTGTCCCACTTTAAATCATTCCATACATGGCAGCCAAGTTTTTATTATCTTTAAATAGAGTAGCAATCATTCATTCCTTTTCACCAAAAAAAAAAAAAAAAAAAAAAAAACCTTCGTTGGAATCATTTCCAGTTTTAAATGGCATCTGAGCAACCAAGAGTTGCTGGCCCTCCAAATTTCCCACTGACATAATTAGAAACTCATAGAAATCCCCAATGTCTTTTCCCAGGCAACCACGTAACTCTGATATAAGACTATGGAAACTGAGTAGATTACAGACGCAACCAAAGTCTAAAAGGCCTTGTAGCATCCGTGGATGAAGGTAAGGTCATAAAACCAGAGATTCTCTCATAAAATATCAATGTCAAAGTGATTTAAACAGAGGAAAATCAGATACGAAGAAAAGGGTCTTCAACTAGTACCTAAAATATAGGGTATATTTCATGGCAGGTTGAGGAGACAGCTAGAAATACAGGTAGGTTCAGGCCAGAAAGAAATTCTGAAATATCCATACGTAAAAGTTGGCTCCGTTTAAGAGGGTCATGGATATATATATATATATATATATATATGTTATAGCTGCTAAGCCAAATCTGTAAGAAAAAAAATTCAAAACTATATGGAACATTAAGTTTACTTATTGCCAGAAAATGTCAGGACTGGAACTGGCAAGAACTGGAGCCAGACTGAGAAACTGGCAGCTCACGTTTGCCGTGCAACAAATCTTAGAAATCTGCCAGTCGGATGCGCTAGGGACCTCTCACCTCTTTACCAATATTCCTCATCTCGGTCTAGAAGCGCTTTATTTATCGACTCTGCAATCATTTTTGTACCAATGCAAGCATATATGACTTTCAGCTGAGGCTGCCTGAGGGTTCTTCCTTTCTCTTCCACATCAAGATCTCAGTTGCTCGCTACTTCTACGTTTGATCTAGAACATCCAGAAAACAGCTGTCTAGTGAGTACCGCTACAGGGATGGGCTGCAAATAAAGGGTTGTCAGGAAAGCTCCTGGTAGGCATGCATGCAGGAGACTGTTGCTGTCAGCTATTTCATCTGCCAGCTTGTCTGAAAACCTGAATTTCAGTCTAGCATGTCTACAGTAAATTTAAAAGGGCATTGTACAGGAAAATGGGCTCATATCTATTTACAACAACCTACTTCCAGCTGTGGAACTCCATGGGCATTCTACATAACGAGATGATTGTCAAACTCCAGCTAGTAGGCTTCTCCTTATTCAGGTGACCAAAGTAAAATAAATCTTTCCATCTGTCTTTGCATCTCTTTAGAAATATATTGTGGAACAATGGAAAGGTATATCATTTAGACACCAAAGGATAACTGCTATCAGTCTTATAATTTAACATTACTCAGGGCATTCTGTTTTTATAGAGTAGTTAATAGGAGGAGGCATGAATCAGATAAAAAATAAGTACACCAAAGTGCATACAATATGACACCAACTCTATTGATGACAAAATGTGTGTTTGGGGTTATTATGTATTCATATTTAACTGAAAGGAAATGCATGAAATATATCATTACTACCTCTGAGTAATTAATGCCTTTGGATGACTTTCATGTTCTCTTATATACTTTTCTATAGTTTCAAATTTCCTATAGTTGTCACATTTTCTCTTTGTAATAAACCTTTTATAAATATTTAAAAATAAATATAGCAGCATGCAGCAAGCTTCTCACAGGCTGCTTAATAATGATCCACTTGTATTTATCATTCAAGGACTTCCATATTTGATTTTAATTGTCATTTGCAGTCTTATCTTCATTATACTATTACAAATATACAGAACTGAATTTCTCACTTTAAAAAAGAAGCCTCTAGCCAGGGCACCATAAAAACACATAATGAGAATTTTATGTTGCTTTTATAGTCAGACAATTGATATTCAGTGTTTAACTCAAAAAAACTCTATTTCTCTATATGTGACTTAACACACCCATCCCATTATCAAAAGGTTTACTTTTATTTAAATGTTTCATGTTAAGGGAAAAAATCATCTCAGAATAATTTAGTCGTTTATCTTTATCCATATTTGTATATAATTTTCTTTTCCCATCATATATTCCAGATCACGTGATCCATTAACCACAGCCCATGTGTAGATCACCTATGGCTCCTTCATACCTTGGCTTCACTTGTTATTTCTATCTGACATCACTTTTACAAAGCAATACTTCCAGGCCAAAATCAAATATCCCCAACAGTTAGAGATCATCTCTTTCTTTTGGCCTCCTTGGGCATACCCCCCATCCTAACTTTTTTACAAGTAGTTTTCTCCACTCCATTACTGTGTAACAGTAAACTTTGAGAGGAGAAAAAGCTACCTTTCTTTGTGTTCTCTGGCTGGCACACAGTTGGTCACATAGAATCAATAAATATGGATTTAAAAAGGGACAATCGAAGTTTCACTAATAAAACTCAATCCTTTGAAAATGTGCCAGGGAGTAGAGAGGAAGTGTCTAACTGCAGGAAAGGAGTTGTAAGAACCAAGAAAGAAAAAATAAGAGGACACCAAAACCACTTTTACCTTAATAATTTTGCCTTAGGCTCAACCCAAAGTAATGTAAATGGTGGAGACAGGTCTCTGAAATTGCTATCGATCTCCAACACACTATCTGGAAATTACTCCATTCACTGCAAATAATAAGAAAGAATTGCCAGAGACAAAGCAAAACTAAGTTACTTCCTTTTCTTAAAAATAAAGTAACCAAGAGTTATAATGGGAACAAAAACAAAATGGGGAGAAAAAAATAATTGTCTTTGCCACATCTTAACACATTCTTCTCTTTTGTATAAAAGGAATACATGGAGGCTTATTGAAAACTATACAAAGAATACATGTGATATCTTTCACATACATACATATATATATTCTATGTACATTCCCCTTATTTATAGTATACTTCTACAACAACTCAGTAATAGCACTTGGGATTTGAGAGATTAAAGACGTCCAAGATGTCATCAGGTCTGATGTTTCACCTATGCTGCAGGCTCAGTCATGTCAGAGCATGTGGTCATTCGGCCAATGCTGTATTACTATGAGTGTTCAGTATTATGTCATTCCTACTTGATCACAAGTTTCTCAAGGGAAGCCCTATGTCCATTTAATCTCTATATACCAAATCCCTACCTTGAGAAATAATGAAAATCAAGAAATGTTAGGATGAGCGAATAAATTATTGAGCCACTCTATTAATTAAAAAATTTTATTCTGCTTATGTTGCATTAAAATGTTCCTATCTCTATCTTCCTCTCAGTTTTACTCTGAAAACACAAGGCAGGAAACTGATTCCTCTTTAAATTCTTGATTGTGGCTGCCAAGACTTCTGTTCTGCTATTAATACTTCTTGCGGTTCCATAATGTCACATTTTCATCTCTTCGAACTTCTCATTTTGATATTGCGTCTACTTGGTAAAGACCTCTTGGTCATTGATGGACACTGAGAGGAATAGATCCTAGGTTATTGGATTTAGATTACTTGACTTAGTCCAGATTGGTTCATAACTTGAGAATGGAGGCTGCCTTAAAAAATATAGAGTTCTAAATTCTAACTCCAGAGATTGTTTCACTCCATTAAGGGGCATTACAAAGTAGTGAAATTTCAAAAGTTTCCCAGATGATTTTAATCTATCAATAATTTTGTTAACTTTTGGAGCTGAGGAAGTCAGTTATTTACAATAGAAGAGAGGTTGCCAAGAAAATGGCTCTATGCAGAAAAGTTGATATGAGAAAGGGAGTATGAGGTCAGGAATAGGATGATCAGAACATAAAATTTACCATTAAAGATGGACATGGTCAACGACAATATTCTTTAAAATGCGGTACACATATCATAGTATTACTAGAGGCAATTGGGAATAGTAAAAAGTAATCTCTTTAACACTGATTCAAGTATAAGAAATGTCCTCTTTGAACTCTTTCAGCCATGCTGATTGCATCAAGGAGAAAGTTTCAAATCTCTAATACTTGCTAATTTTCACTTGAAACAAAGCTGACTCAGGGTCAGAGCCTTGGGAGCAATGAGGTCTTATTTATTAGAATTTAATAGTATTCTCTTGTCTTTGTAGATTTATTTTTACCTTGCCTTTATAGCAAGTAATATGTGTTCCATGTAAAACACCAATAGATTCAAACCTCTTGACTACATGCACTTCAGTGAAAACTGCTGATCTTATTAAAATATTGAATCAATACGACTAATGACAGTTGTGACAAAACTATAGAGATGTCAAAAAATGGCAATAGTTTGAAAAGCTAATCAATAGCAATGGATAAAAATAGCAAATAATCAACTTCCTAGAAATATATTTCTAATTCATTGGGAGTAGAGAGAGAATTGTTAAGGGCTAGAAAATTAAGTGGCCTTAGATTTCTTAAGAAGGACATCCCTTTTGAGGTCTCCATGTTTCAGAAACTGCTAGAGACCATATTGGTGGGGAAATCATAGGAAAATGAATGAGAAAATGGATTATCTCATATCCCATAAAATCCATGCCCCTAGCACATCAACATAGGTCTATTTGTCAGGATTATCCAGAGAAACAGAATCAATATAAACCTTTCCTTTTTTTTTTTTCTTTTTGTTTCCCTTTCTTTTCTTTTTTCTTTCCTTCCTTCCTTCCTTTATTTATTAATTATAAGGAATTGGCTCATATGATTATGAAACCTCACAAGTCTCAGGATCTGCGGTCAGCGAGCTAAGGAGTTCCCGTCCAAAGACGAGTGGGCTCCAGACCCAGGAAGAATGATGTTTCCATTTGACTTGAAAGTAGAAAAAAAACTGATGCCCCAGATTGAAGACAGTAGGGCAGGAGGACTTTCTCTTTACTTATCTGGGAGAGTCAGCCTTTTTGTTCTATACAGTCCTTCAACTGATTGGATGAGGCCCACTCGCATCAAAGAGAATAATCTGATTTACTCTGTCTATGGATTCAAATGTTAATCTTTCCACAAACACCCTCATAACAACACAGAATAGTATTTAGCCAACTGTATGAGCACTCCAGGGCCTAGCTAACTAGACATATAAAATTAACCATCGCAGTAGGTAATACTTAAAAAATACTTTGGTAGAATGTAAGACTTAGGCTTGTCACATGCTTAGTGCCTAAGAATTGGTAGTTTCTTTCCCTGATTTTTAATCTTTCTTTCTTTAATACACTACCTGACATATGTTGAAAGCTCAAGGCATGTTTTCTGAACAGAATGGGAAATCTGTCAAGTTTGTAAATCTTTAGGTGTGAGCTTGAAAATTCTCCTTACAGTAGCCGTCACCCATATTCTTTTGACTTTTGTCTCTGCATTCTCTCTGCCTTCAGATGTGCCACTGTAGGAAACTTTCCTGGGCAGCCCAACCTCTGGCTCTGCCTGCTTGGGAGCTCAGAGCTCTAGAAAGAAAAGTGTCTTAGGGGAGCAGGTCTGCATGGAGTATATCTATTTAGGTCAAATTTTTTAACCATTGAAAATATCATCTATAGACAGGATTCGACCAGCAAGGATATGGTCATATGTTTATGAGATTTGCCAGGAATTGGAAGGCTTTGTGTAAAGTCAAAGGAAGGAGAAAGGAGAATTATAATTAATATAAATTTTAAAAGATTTTTAACAAGTGAGATGAATTTCAGTAAAATAGATTTAAAAAGGCTTTAAATTTAAATTTTCAAAACAGAGTAGAAACTGAGACAGTGTATGGGAAAAGGTAGCATTAGACAAGAGCCTGGCTTTTAAAAGGATTGAGACTGTAGGTGGCAAATAGATCCACAGCTACCACGTAATTATTGAATAACTAGTGATTTCCCCATTAACCTTTCTAAGTTTTGGTTATCTCAACTAAAAATAAGCATGGTGATACCTTTCTCTTGGGATTCTTCTTATAATATTAGTGGATAAAATGACACAGTCACTAGCACATACTAATGCTGTTTTTTCCCTCCCTCACTTAAAAGAAATCAAAGATGATAGCAGTACCATAAACAAATGAAGATATTTTGATTAGTTTGAAAATCCATGCAAATTCGTCAAGACAGTGAGTATATGGAGGAGTCTATAAATGCCATTCTTTTATCTACAGAATGTTGGATAGAATGGTGGATGAATGCATAAATTAATCCTAACCGAAACAAAGAAAAAGGTATAGATACATAAAATGCTTAAGAGGTTAGGTAGTTGGTAATTCTCAATGTTTTTATCCCTATTTTGTACCTGTTATAGACAATACATTCCACAGAATAAAAAATCTTTACAAAACGTGAGACTTGCTCTTAGTTTTGAGAAAACTATAATTCAAATGAGAAGACAAGTATGTTCTATGGCAATGAATTCATCTGAGCATTTATCCTGAAGAAAGGTTCCTCTTGAATTTTTGCCTATAACCTTCCCAATATGTATTATATGCGAATTGTTAATATTTATTTGAATATCAAATTCATCAAAAAGGTATTTGGACTGGAAAACTACATTTATGCGATAAAAGCATGAGGGGATACAGTCTCATAAAAAAAACATTTTCCTCTTAAAATATACTTAGGTAAGACTTGAGCTTATACATTTCTTTTTGATGCATATTATTAAATACTCTTCTCAGAGGAAAGAGATTTGAGATTGAAATCCCTAGAATGAATATACAAAATGGTCTATTTCCTTCTTGTAACCATTAAACTTGTATTGGAAGTACTTAGAGGAAAAAAATTAACATTCAGTAACCATCATATTATGCAAACACAGAGAATTCTTTTGAAAAGTTAACTTATTCATATTTTTAGTGTTTGTCCAGTATCACAAAATAAGTGGCAGAACAGGTATTCCTACTCCATCTTTCTCAAAGTTTAGGTAGTCCCACTTTGATGCAGCTTATATGTTTCTGAAAAAAATGTCTATAATAATATTTTTAAAAATACATTAAGTATATGCTACTATAATTTGGAAATTCACAGAGGAAGAGTTTAAAGCATAAGTAGCATTCAACAAGAAACTGCCAAAATTTATACTTGTTATGTGACCACAGTTCTATTTTTAAGAAACTTGACAATATTAAGTAGAGTGAGGTTTTTCTTTTGATGACTAAAAGTTTTTGAGGGGCTAATTTATTTTGGGATTATAATTATTAATTTATTTTTGTTCCTGACAAGAGTTTCAATAGCACAAGTGATTTATTAGCTCTAAGTCAGTAGTTAGAAAACCTAAACATCACTGAAAAAATGAAGCTTTACATGCTGTCCATCATGTGACAATGTTTCTAAAACTAGAATAATAAAACAATTCTAAGCAGAGGAAAAGAATCATACATACTGTGAGTTGATTTAAAACACTATAAAATCATTTAAATACATGCAAACATTATTTTAGGTATAAAATCCCTATACTCACTATAAAACTTTAAAACAAACAGAATCATAAATTGAAACAAATAAATTATGAAAGAAAATCATTGATTTAATGTGAAAGATGATGTTGTATATAGTAGGTGAGCTAGTGCTTTCGATTAAGAGTACTGTAGTGGCA